>NC_047112.1:768799-1033799 GCF_902500255.1 Thalassophryne amazonica | reverse complement strand
TCAACACGGTACGGTATATATGTATATACATATATATATATATATATATATACATACTTACGTTTAACTTACTAAATAAAATCACACACACACTCACACTTTTAACATAAAGATGATTTACTGCCCCCTGCTGGAACGGAGCGTCAGTCCAAAATGGAATTAGCAAAGTTAGCTAATATCTGTAGTTTGTTCAACAATATTAGGCCTTTTAATGTCCCACTTTGGCGTTGTTCATTCTTGACCCAAAATACCAGCCCAGCCTCACTTTTTTTTCGTCCTACTGTCACGAAATGATTCAAATGTTCGTGTTTTTTTTAACTCGCTATTACTAACCCTACTCCTACCCTTAACCATAACCCTAACCCAACCCTACTCCTACCCTTAACCCTAACCCTACTCCTACCCTTAACCCTAACCCTAATCCTTCCCCTAAGCCTAAATTTAAATACTGACAAATAGTTCAATTGTTAACTTGCTACTCATAAAGACCGTTTGCAGCAGTCACCCTGATCGTGACACAGGCTGCGCCGCGTGTCCAGAGACAGGTTTGGAGCCGGGCCGTGGCGTGCAGAGGGCGGTACCTCACCTTCAGGAAAAATGACACATTGCAGTTTACATTAAAAAGCCATTTAATCTTTTTTTGATGACATCAACATTATCAGTCTCAGAACTGATGATTCACCAAATATAAAAAACATCTCTCTTACTCTCTCTCTCACACACACACACACACACACACACACACACACACACACACACACACACACACACACACACAGCTTCACCTGCCTGTCCTTACTCAAGATGCATTCAAGTCACCTCAGGTAAGCAGGAACACTTTAGTTTGAGCAATTCTGAACCCAAACGTTCTCTCCACCCTACAGTGACATCACGGGGCGGGGGAGCAAGCACTTGGTGTCACCAGTCTACCATTTAATGAATGTCTGCAGTTTGGTTTCCTGTGATCAGGGAACACTCACAGGAAGTGATGATTCATAGCTTCCTGTCGATGCCTTTTCACTAACATATTGAGGTGGGGCTGAAGATCTATCCGCTTGTGAAGTCATGAATTCAACATCTGGGTCCAAACAAACACGAGCTTTGAAAGCAGTAACGACTGAGCTCTTGCCATTCTGTCACCCCAGAACGGGTGAAAAAGGGTTAAACTGTTTGGAGACGAGCAGGGTTTTATCTGCTGGCAGCACCCTGAGAGAAGGTTCAGGGCGTTGTTGAGCCGAGAAGCAGTGGAGGCAAAGTGTGAGGGTTAAAGACCTTCCTTCACTTCTCTGTCCTCCTGCACATGTAAGTCAAACAACAGAGTTTTTTTGGTGAAATGGAAGCAGATTGGCTTAAAACCACCAGAGAAACATCTCAAATCTGTCTCTGTACAGCAGCGGCCGTCTTAACGATGGTGAATTAGAGAAACGCAGAACTCAATGTGTAAAGGTGGATTCAGAGAATCACACACACACACACACACACGAATGAAGTTGTGGTTTTGGATCTTCTGCTGCAGTCTGTGTTCAAAGTGCTCAATTTGTCGTTTGGCCCAGGATACTGAATCCATGCGCTGCGTGAAGATGCGCAAAAACAGAAGAACGCACAGGAAGTGAACAGAAGAAAGCCACCAATAAGAGCTTGAGTCAGACATCAGGACGTTCTGCTGCGTCTTGTCGTGGAACTCTGGGGTCCCAACTGTTACTCTGGAATCAAGAGCTAACGGGCACCTGACTGAGCCAATCAGCTTTTAGCAGGTACATTTACAATAAAAAAGTTGGTAGTGGAACAATCAACCAGCTCTTCACTCTCACAAGGATCCTGGAAGGGGCCTGGGAGTATGCCCACCCAGTCTACATGTGTTCTGTGGACTTGGAGAAGGCGTATGATTGGGTACCCCGGGAGATACTGTGGGACGTACTGCAGGAGTATGGAGTGACGGAGTCCCTTCTCTGTACTCACAAAGTGAGAGCTGTGTTCAGGTGCTCTGCAGTAAGTCAGACTTGTTTCTGGTGGGGGTTGGCCTCCACCAGGGCTACACCTTGTCACCAATCCTGTCTGTGATATTCATGGACAAGATATTGTGGTGTTGTTGGGGGGAGGAGGGTTTCCAGTTTGGTGGGCTCAGGGTCTCATCACTGCTTTTCGCAGATGATGTGGTCTTGTTGGCTTCATCAACCTGTGACCTCCAACACTCACTGGATTGATTCACAGCCAAGTGTGAAGCGGCTGGGATGGGGATCAGCACCTCTAAACCTGAGGTCGTGGTTCTCAGCAGGACACCAATGGATTGGCTACTCCGGGTAGGGAATGAGGTGAGTACCTTGGGGTCTTGTTCATGAGTGAGGGGACAATGGAGATTGAGACTGGCCGGAGAATCGGTGCAGCAGGGGCAGTGTTGCATTCCCTCTACTGTACTGTTGTGACAAAAAGGGAGCTGAGCCAAAAGGTGAAGCTCTCTATCAACTGGTCAATCTTCGTTCCTACTCTCACCTTTGGTCATGAGGGGTTTGGTCATGACCCAAAGAACCATATTGCAGGTATAAGCAGCCAAAATGGGCTTCTTTAGGACGGTGGCTGGTGTCTCCCTTAGAGATAGGGTGAGAAGTTCGGTCATCTGTGGGGAGCTCGGAGTAGAGTCGCTGCTCCTTTGTGTTGAAAGGAGCCAGAAGAGGTGGTTCGGGAATGGGCGCCTCCCTAGGGAGGTGTTCCAGGCACGTCCATCTGGGAGGAGACCCTGGGTAAGACCCAGGACGAGGTGGAGAGATTATACCTCCACACTGGCCTGGGAACACCTCGGGATCCCCCAGTCAGAGGTGGTTAATGTGGCACAGGAAAGGGAAGTCTGGGGTCCCCTGCTGGAGCTGTTGCCTGTCGTGGATAAGCGGTTGAGGATGAGTATGATGAATCTTACGGCTTTGATCAAATCTGACCTTTCAAACTTACAACTCATTGAAAAATGTAAACTTGGTATGTGGTTAATTTTCACTGTGGTGTCAAATTAATCCAAACATTCAAAGAGAAACAGGCTTTTGATTTGTAAAAAGCGCGGCATCATGGAGCATCTGTGATTTGTCTTTTAACATGCACACCAATAATCCCGTCATTACTCCGTTTAACCGATGAGCCACTCCTACTCCCGGCTGCAGAGTAAAGAGTCCTTTCCTGAAGTCTTACATGCCAAAGTGCTCCTAAAACCTCACGAACCTTTGAGTGAAGTGTTTCTGGACACGAATCACTGCCTGTGTGATAACGTGGCATTTCATCTGAGCATCAGGGCCACTAAGCGTTCAGCGCACTGGTGATGTGTCAGAAGAGATTCAACACGCAAAGTTTCACAGATTCATGACCGTGAGACTGATATGGAGTTACTGTGAGAAGGATGAGCATTAAGCTGAACCTCAGCCATGAACTAAAGCTTCTGACCTGTTCCTGAATGCATCACAACCACTTCAGTAACACATTTTATTTTGAAGGTGAGGTGAGCGTGAGATCAATGGAAGCTCGTTTCCACCAGGGGGAGCAGAGAACCCCTGGTGTGTGTGTTTTCATTTGTTACCTGGCTCAGCAGACGTGTGTGAAACATGTCAATATAAACTTCAAACTCCACACAGACTCGCCCCCTGCTTTGTCCTTTCAGATGGCGTTTGTCATGCGGTTCCTGTGAGTCACAGAGCTCCATGTGGGTTCAGTTGAGGAGCGTTTGAAAACAGAAGTCATGTTACTTTGTGCCTAAAACCTTTTTTTTTTAAATATTTCTAGCTGAGTTCTTCCTCAGTCACACGACATCCAGTCAAAGGTGTTAATGATTTAATGTTGCCAGTATGACGTAAAAACAGCCACAGATCACCGCCGCGTGCCCCTGCAGCACACGCGGAGAACACACACGCCAGGTCTATTTTCTAGAGGCCATGGTTCATGTAACGCAACACACCCATGTGGTGCGTTTTTGGGATGTGTCGCTCATGCTGCCTGTCTGCAAGGTTTTATCATGGACACCAAGATGAACGTGAACCGCTGTTTGCTGTGTGTTTCAGGAGTTATGATGAAATTATTTTCACCCCTTTTGACTGCTGGGGTTCACCACAACAGATAGACACAGATTCAAGATCCTTTGGAGCATCTAATCTGTTTCTGATCAAGCTCACCTGGTTAAGTCCTCCTCAGCCTCACGCTGCCCGAGCAAACAGGAGTTCCCCGTTGGTGTCGGTAAACCTGTGTCAAACCAACGTGGAGGTCCGTACCGGATCTGCTGCGGAAACCCCAAATGAAAAGGGATATGGCCAAAGAACCATTTTCTTATCATTCCTGAAACTTGGAAATGTGGGCACAGCATCACCATCAGCGCTTTAGGTCATGGTCTTTTTTTAATGGACATCCATCCTGAAGAGGCTGATGTGGGTGGAGCCCCACGCAGACACAGACCCGGGCTTTTTAAATGGGATCACTGAGATTCATCGTGTCAATTAATCAGCTTTTTCCTGCTGGTGAAAACCAGTTTCCGTGACACTTGGAATATCGATGCCACCAACCAAAGCAGCATCTTCTGTGACATCTTTGTGGACTGAGAACAATTTCAGGCCTGAAGGTACCAAACACATCCAATCTGAATATGCCCCGCCCATCCCGCGAGCCATCAACTTAATACAATTAAGTGCCTAAAAAAATAACAGATTCTTACAGGAAAAACAGTTCATTCAATTTTGTTTTTTTACTCCTTAAAACCAGAAACCTGAGGCAGGTGGATTTGCATCTTAAAGGCAGTTTTTGGTTTCAGCTGTAGTGGATCATAATGTTATAAATAAAGAAAACCAGAATACAAGATTCAATAACCACAAAAAAACAAAAACAACAACAACCAGCACACCTGCCAGTGCGCATCTGGGAACCAAACTAAGGCAGAATGCTGAGGAAGATTCAAATATGCTACAGTATCTGATTTGAATAAGACGTGATGCATCAGTGAAAATTCCAGGAAAGGACCCAGAAAACCCGCTAAAACTGAACCCGCTCACATGTTCCAAGCTACAGTAAAAAGAACAGGACCAAAGATAAAAGCGAGCGCATGTAAACTGTCTGAGGGGATTAAGGCACAGGGACGGGCTCAGCGCCTCAGCGTTCATGAGTAATGTTGCTGATTAACCTCAGAACTTTGTTTTTTTTTTTTTAAAGTGACCTCAGTCCCCAAAAACAACAACAACAAAAATAATAATAAAATAATAATTTAAGATTGATGGGAATGTTTGGAGTGCTGTGGACACCAGAGTCTGGAGAGAAGCATTCCACAGGCTCATATGGAGGACTTCGAGAAGGACACCCTCAGGTGATGGTTCTCTCCCAGGTCCTGGTTGTGGAAGTTGATCAGAGACTCGATGGCTTCCTCCACTGAACCAAGCTGGATCAGAGCCATTTTATGGTCCTTCCTGGAAGAGGAAAAGACGGTCTGAGTGGAACGAAGCAGCAGCAGGTAAAACAGGCAGACAGGACGGCAGGGGCTGAGAACTTGAGTAACTTACTGGAAGAACTTGAAGGCCTTGACCATGGCTCCTGAACTGGCAAACAGCAGCTTGAGGTCGTCCTCAACCACAGAAGGACTAAGAAGCACAGACAGACGGTTAGCTGGGTGTGAAAAGCTAAGTGAGGTTTGGTGGACTAGTCTGGACCTACGGGATGTTGGACAGGTGAAGGGTCGCTGAGGGAGGAAAGATGTTGGAATAGTTCTTGGAACCAGGCTTCTTGAAGCGGTGCAGAGGGGAGTTGCTGTAGTCTTTGGTGAGGCCCTGGTCCTCGTGGCCTTCGCGGGGAAGTTGGACAGTAGCGTGTTTGGACAGCGTGACACGCAGAGGCTTCCCGTGCAGCCGCTGGCCGTTCAGGTGACTCATGGCTGCAAAGAAACGCAGACTGAAATCTCAGCTAAGGTTTGCCAAAGGGCACGCGGAAACTCGTGCTCAGATCACTGCCACCCCGTTGGCTTCCCTCACTCAAAGTCATTCTCTAATCGTTCTGTGTTTTTCTCCGGATTTCTGGCTGTAAAAGTGACGATGTAGCTCACTAATTTTAACCATGAAGACATTTCGAAGTTTGTTGTGAATTAAGAAGCCAGTTTATTTATGTCATAAAACACAGCAAAGCATGGTCGCCCCTCCTTTTCTGAGTAGAGAGGCGGAGCCTGTTAGATGGCAGCGAACAAGAGAGATGACAAAAAGTGTTACCGAGCTGAGCCTGAGTGCCGTCAGTCATCTGAACCAGAGCGTTTTCCTTCTTGTTGAACAGAATCTTCACCCTCAACACGTCGCCATAAACACCTTAACACACAGGAAGAACAACATGACACGGGGACCGCCAGCGCTTCCACGGTGACCTACATCAGTCCTCATCTAAGCAGAATACTGACAGCAGCCTGCAAACCCCTGACCCTTCAAAACAGAGCAAATACATAAAAGAAAATAAAATTCATTTGTGAATTCAATTTGGGAACTGCTGAAAAGTTCATTCAATTGAGGAAGTTAAGGGTCAGAGGAAATTACACTGGCAGTTTACGCCGTGTAGACTGATGAATCATGGGAGTTCAGGCTAAACAAAGAAACCAGCTGATTCAGCACTGAGGACATGCAAAATGACAAAACCAGACATGCAAAAACACAATAAATGCAGCTCCAAAAACGACCTGACGCTTCATATTCATACAAACATTCAGCCAGCAGGGGGCAGAATCACTCTGGGCCGACCACTGCAAACAGAATATTTATCCAACCTTTCACACATTCATTTGACAAACAAGTTTTGGGGAATTTATTCTTTTGTGTTTTATAACATAAAATATATCATTGCTGCTTTTCTCATTCGAGATCAATTTGTATGATTTTCAAAACATTTACGCCATTTTAGAAACTATTTATCAAATGACTAAAAACCAGTCAAGCAAAATCAGGATTCTCCTAAATAGTTTGAAAAGAAAGTTGTTTTTTTCTGTCAGTTAAAAGCCAGATGACATTTTGGATTTGAAGAGGACCTGCAGGCTCTGGGACACTATGATAAACTTTCACAACTATTTTCACTCCATTTTAAAGACAAAAGGACACCTTTCATCTCTCCATAGGTTAAACTTTAAATAAGTAGCATCTGGTATGGTGGATATGGAAGGAAGCTCAGCTTCAAAGGTTTGTCCACGTGGTAGTCAGTGTTGAGGACCCCAGCTGGAGAAGGTCAATGACGCGCCCACGTGTCACCAGGCCAATGACGTCCACCTGTCACCAGGCTAAAGACGCGCACCTGACACAAAGCCAATGACATGCCCATGTTTCATTCAGGTAAGGACATGCCAATGTTTCACCTGTCTGCAGGAAATGTGGTTAATTTAAGATTTAGGAATGGACCAGTTGTCTGCTTGGGTGCCACCAAGGACCCAAGGTGTTTCCATGGTGTTGTGGATGCTGCAAAGTTCAGCACCAGCGCACGCTCCCAGGCTTCAGTTTATGGTAATAGTGACATTGTCCTCATGTGTTTGTATCATAGGGAATGTAATTTTCAATTTTTGTCCATTTCTGCCAGAATCCTTTAAAACCATCATGTTTTCCACCTGTGAAACATAGTGAAGATTCGTCCCATCTTGTCTATGGCTGATGCTGAGACCCTGAACCATGTGTTTATCTCTTCTAGATTGGACTACTGCAAAGTTCTATTTTCTGGTTTACTGCAGTCCAGCATTAGGGGTCTCCAATTGGTTCAAAATGCTGCAGCCAGACGTTTGACATGAAGCAAAAAGTTTGACCACATTACATCCATTTTGGCGTCTCTTCACTGGCTTCCTGTCCCAGTGAGGTCAGATTTTAAGGTTCTGCTACTAACCTATAAAATTATTCATGGACTGGTACCTCCCTACTTAGCTGACCTAATTAAACCTTACGTACCGGCCCGGGCTTTACGTTCTCAGGGTGCAGGACTACTTTGTGTCCCTAGGGTGAATAAGAAGTCTGTGGGTCACAGAGCTTTCTCTTATCGTGCCCCTGTTCTGTGGAATGATCTCCCTGCGTCAATAAAACGGTCAGATTCTGTGGAGACTTTCAAGTCCAGACTTAAGACGCACTTATTTTCCCTTTCATATGGCAGCATACTGGTACAGTTTTGTTTTACGCTTTTTACTCTTAATTCATTTTATTAGTCAACGGACTGCGACCTCAACTTTACCAAAATTCTGGGTCTTTTAGTGAAGTTTAGGGCTGGTGGCCGGCGATCACCTTAGTATTTCTTCTGTTTTTCTTGTAGTTTAATGCTGACAGTATTTTTGTCTTTCTGATGCCTGATTGTTTTTTCTCTGTTTAAGGTGCAGCTCCATCCACAGATGGGAGTTGTATTTGTGCTGGTGACCCTCCTGTCCTGTGCACCAACAGCATTTCTTGTATAGTCATCCGTGAATTGTTCTGCAATTTATGTCTGTATCAATCAATCAATCATTTTATATAGCGCCAAATCACAACAAACAGTTGCCCCAAGGCGCTTTATATTGTAAGGCAAGGCCATACAATAATTACGTAAAAACCCCAACGGTCAAAACGACCCCCTGTGAGCAAGCACTTGGCTACAGTGGGAAGGAAAAACTCCCTTTTAACAGGAAGAAACCTCCAGCAGAACCAGGCTCAGGGAGGGGCAGTCTTCTGCTGGGACTGGTTGGGGCTGAGGGAGAGAACCAGGAAAAAGACATGCTGTGGAGGGGAGCAGAGATCGATCACTAATGATTAAATGCAGAGTGGTGCATACAGAGCAAAAAGAGAAGAAACAGTGCATCATGGGAACCCCCCAGCAGTCTATGTCTATAGCAGCATAACTAAGGGATGGTTTGAGTCTTGTCTGCTTGAGGTTTCTTCCTCAGAGGGAGTTTTTTCCTTACCACTGTTGCTCTAGGGGTTGGTAAGGTTAGACCTTACCTGTGTGAAGCGCTTTGAGGCAACTCTGTTGTGATTTGGCGCTATATAAATGAAAATAAATTGAAAACTGAAATTTAAAAATACACAATGAGTTCTTTTCATTTTGAACCTTGACTTACACAAACAAGAGCTGCAAATATTGTGCCGTTTAAACCCAAATCAACACTCAGTTAAATCCAACAGGCACTCAATAAAACTTATTAAAATAAGAGGAAAAAACCTTGAAATTTAAATTCAGAAGGCAGTCGTCATGATAATTAAAATAAGATGCTAGTGGCAACATACCGAAGAGAATAAAGAGGCAGTGGGGCGTAACTCTCTTTATAAGACAGCAGAGAAGGCAACGGAGGGACAGGACAGGTAAAGGTGGGAGGGCAGGACAGGTGGAGGGTCCAAGGCGTTTCCATGGCAACAAATTAAAAACAGACAGACAAGTAAGGGGTCAATCAGAAGGTTAATTACCTTTGGACAGGTGGGATCAGATCATGTCAAAATAAAACGTACATATTCAGACATGTGGTTACATGTGATGCAGTGTGGAGATGCACAGACACGGGGCTCCACTCACCAGCTCTCCTGACAAGTTTCTTTGTCAACGTGTCAAAAGGAAAACAGTTCAACATTTTTTTAAGTTCACCTTTTAGCTTTGTGAACCTGAAATCAACATTAGCAAGGTTTGTAGACTAATCAAACCCAAACCCTCAGACTCTAGTTCTGTCACACATGTCCCATCATAGCACTGTGCGATAGGACAAAAATCTCATCCCAATAATGTGGTATGCATCACAATATAATACGTTTTATATTCCGTGAATTAATAGCTGA
Organism: Thalassophryne amazonica; assembly: GCF_902500255.1. Lineage (NCBI taxonomy): Eukaryota > Metazoa > Chordata > Actinopteri > Batrachoidiformes > Batrachoididae > Thalassophryne > Thalassophryne amazonica. The sequence goes on along the minus strand of NC_047112.1, from coordinate 1,024,053 downwards.
TATTGTGGTGGACATAATTAAATATGTAATAGACATTGCGGACATAATTCATCATACCTGAATGAATGAATGAATGATTGAATGAATTCAGCACATAGTTTGACAACAACAACAACAACAAAAAAAACTCAGAACAAAATACTCAACAAAAACAACTTTACAAAGATCCCGTGTGGCCGGAAGGGTGAGGGCAAAAGCAAAGCTTATAAATGCCCTCCCCTTATACTAACCCCTTTAACAGAGACACTGACTCTTTGCAGTAGTTCGGATATTCAATTTCTCAAAAAACAAAATTCCTCTCAAGTTATAACTGGAGTCCCTCAGTTTAAACAGATCCTGGACATGTTGCAGCAGCAGTTTTTTACTTTATACATAATTTGTATTGTAATATAATCAACCAAGTCACAGAATTTTAGAATATGTAAACAAGCAAACAATGGATTCGTTGGCTCGCAATATGATTTATTACAAATAATTCTTATAGCTTTCTTTTGCACCAAAATATTGAATTAGTATTAGTTTAATATGCATTTCCCCAAACTTCAATGCAGTAGGTCATATATGGAACGAGCAATGAATGATAAAAAATACTTAAGTGTTGGGAAATTAAATCTTGTGCTTTATGAAAAATTGCAATGGCTTTTGACATTTTAGATTTACAAAACTAATATGCATTTTCCAGCGCAGTTTATCATCAATAACGACACCAAGAAATTTTGTATCAGTTACAGTTTCAATTTCATTTACTAATAAATTTCTGCAGGAACTCCTGGACTTTCCAGAATTTTGTAAAATTGTGGGAGGAGTGAGATTGGTCTGTAATTTGAAAAGACATGTTTGTCACCAGTTTTAAACAGTGGTATCACTTTCACTTTCATTCTGGAAGGAAATTTCCCCAGTCATTAGTGACAAGTTACAAATGTATGTGAAAGGTTAACAATACAATCGATAATGTTTTTATTGATTGTATGATTGATTTTATTGATTCACCTGATTGTCATTTGTGGTTAGTGTGTTCTGTGTTGTGCATTTGACAATGTGCGGAAGTGCAACTGCATCAACTGCCATGTTTTTGATAAGCTGTGCCGAGCTGGTTTTGAAGTGAGTGAATTTTTAATCTGACAAAATAAATGACATGCTGTTGCATTGTCAACATGGGAAACTGTCCCGTCTTTTTCCATCCATCACAATTTCCACAATATACAGTGTGTGTGTGTGTGTGTAAGTTTAAGTTCATTGTGGACTCACCAAAGCTTTTCTCCTTTTCTCCATGAATAGTATAATCCAGAGTTTTTACTCACAGAGCTCAACATGGAGCTCCGGTCAAAAGAAGACTACAGTCTCCTTTCCACCGAGCGGCCCAGGTCGGTATGGCACATTATTATCACTTTACCGAGGCGTTGCTAGGCCCATAGCGTAGGTTTACGTTGATGCTACCTGGCTATACCCGCCCACAGTAGCGAACGAGTATCGGCATACCCGCCTGCTGTTGTGTAAACAAATGACATCATAGCGCACAGCCCAAGAACTGTCCGCAGAGGAAAAGATGAAAAGGCGAAATGTGTTTTGGTCCCAATATGGATATTCCGGATGATTTTCTCATGGATAGTACGACAGTGAACAGCAGCCAAAGCAGCCAGCTTGATAAAGGACACACTGGCGACTTTGGAGAGCAGCGCGCTCCAGCTGACACGACAAAAGTTAAAGTGAGCCATCTTTTTATGTACACGTTTGCTGGGTGTCGTGTGTTTTGAAATGACATTGAATATTGTTAATATGATTCCACGTGTTGCGTATCTCAGTAAGTGATAATAATGCAAATAACATGCTGCTGTCGTGCAGTGTGCATTTTCTGAGTCCCTCCGTCCACGCCCAGTCGCCCAAAATGAGATATTCTCAGAAAATACACACCGCACGACAACAGCATGTTATTGTATTAGTATGGCACAGTCTGTAACTGAATGGCTTGGCTTGCATTTCCACTGCCAGCAGTATCCGTTTGTTAGATGTTGACATGCACGTCGGCCTCGCCCACTCCACATGGAGTCCATTAAAATTTTAATTACACTTTTTTGTTTTACTTTATTTTTGTCTTGGTGGATCATAAATGGGATTTATTTACATGGCGAGCAGAATGCTGAAGAGACGCCAGATGGCTGTAGCCAACGCTGGTGTAAATAAACTGATGCTTTCAACTTTTAAAATGTTATTTTTCTTGTTGGTGGGACAAATCGCCAGCGCCATCTAGTTCATGCTGAGAAACACCTGGAACAGACAAACACAGAGGGACGTCTTTAAACAAAAACAGGTTTATTCAGTAATTGCCACAATAAGGAAGTGTTTCCAGACAGTCTTCCAAAATAAGGGCGTCTTATGTGGACAACAGTTTCTGTCAGGCTGTGATGATGAATGCGACTGAAACAATGCAACAGATAAGCTAAGATTTTATATTTACTCAGTGGGTGAATGGTTTCTGAAACAGTACATGTTGGAACTGTATGAATGGCCGCATGAGGAGTGTTAACTTTAGTTGCTGAGCCAATCAATGGACAGCAGTGGGTTAGTGCCTCCCTTTTGTAACTGGTCCATAATTTTGGTACCCCAGGGGAAGTGTGCCAAAAAAGTGGGACGGTACGAGTCAGTTATTTTCGTATCCATCCCTAAATCTGAATGTGGAAATGCACAAAACAGCATTCCACACCGACCTGGGCCACTCGGTGGAAACGAGACTAAAGTGAGTTTTCTGACAACAGGCACGTGACTCATTTTTGGTCACTGCAATGGTTTTTAAAAAATGTTTTATTTTTCATGGGTGTCAGTTGTTTTCCAGCCATAGAAAATCAGTTGAAATGTGTTAATTATCCAGTGCGGCACACAAGATAAACCCAAACTGAAGGCTGTGCAAAATGAAGCATTTAAAACTGAGGTCACTTTGGCCACCATCTCTCTCTCTTGGAGTGCACATGAATATTGAGGAAATATGTCGTCATGCTTTTAGACTGCATCGATCTGCTCAAATCAAACATACATCAAAAGCAGCCCCACACAAGGGATGCTGAAGCAGGTGCACAGAAAGGTGTTTTCATGTCCAGTCTGCAGATCGGGCATGTTTTAACACGTATAATGTCCTCACAACTACCACCGTCGCATGTTGGCCTTACTGAGATGTGTTCACCCTGAGGTGATTGGTTTCACAAACACTTTAAAAGCAACCTTGTGTAAATTTTTTTTGCATGTCATTTTAAATGTTAAAACTAATTACAAAATTTGCATTTTCTATTAATAGCTATCGTCCTAAACAAATTAGGTAAAAACAAGTTGGCGCTAAAGGCGCTGCATTCAAATCAGAAGTGTGACGTAAGCGTGTGGGGGAAGCCATAAGCTCTTCACCTCTGTCACTTCTTACACGGACACCAAACAGAGTAATTTAACATTTTTTAAGCTTTTTTTTTTCTTGGTGGGTTTCTTTTCATCGTGGGAAGAGTCGACTGATGGCTGTGATAAACGCTGATGTGACGTTAATGAATGAGCCGCTGGGACTCTAAGTTAATTTTCTTGTTGTGGAACAAAACACTGGCGTTCTCTGGTTCAGGCTGAAAACACAGAGGATCGTCTTTTAAAATGCTACATTTCTTCAGGCTGTGATGGAATCCGACTGAAACAAACAGGTAAGATAAGCCTTTGTTTGAATGTACATGATGTTTCACGTTGGCTGTGGCTCACCCCGCAGTTACACACTTACTGAAGTCAAATAACGTTGGGACTGCATTGTCTTTCAATAAGCTATTTTGGTTTCAAACCTATTCTCAGTGGGACAAGTGAGAAATTGTGGGTCACAGTCATGTTTGTGGCTGTGTCTATAAGTGAAGGAGTCAGACTATTTTTAAACAAAAATATAAATCACCGGCCAAGTCACAGACACAGAGAGGCTGTTGGTGAGCGTCACACTGATCGCACCTGAACTATGTAAATGAACTGCATTTATATAGTGTTTTTCCAACTACATCAGCTGTTCAAAATGCTTTACACATCAATGTCAAGCTGTTGCCATACAAGGCGCCCACTAACCGGGAGCAACTAGGGGACTAAGGACCTTGCCCAAGGGCCCTTAGTGATTTTCCGGTCAGGCTGGGATTTGAACTGAGGATCCTCTGGTCTCAACTACGCCATCACCATCTGAAGTCGTACATCAAGCAAGAATGGGAAAGAATTCCACCTACAAAGCTTCAACAATTAGTGTCCTCAGTTCCCAAACGCTTATTGAGTGTTGTTAGAAGGAAAGGTGATGTAACACAGTGGGAAACATACCACTGTCCCAGCTTTTTAGAAATGTGTTGCAGGCATCATTTCAAAATGAGCAAATATTTGCACAAAAACAATAAAGTTTATCAGTTTGAACATTAAATATCTTGTCTGTGGTGTATTCAATTGAATATAGGTTGAAGATGATTTGAAAATCATTGTATTCTGTTTTTATTTACATTTTACACAACTCCCAACTTCATTGGATTTGAGGTTGTACTACGAAAGGTCAGGTACATCATAAAATTTCAGACCAATCAGATGCATTCATTAGAAATTTTTTATTTTTATCAATTTATTAATGATCAAAAACAGCAGCCGGTCTGCTCTGTGTCGGTCTGATCCTGTCAGATCTCAGAAGCTAAGCAGAGTAGGATCTGGTTAGTACTTGGATGGGAGACCTCTTTGTAACACCAGCGGCTGTGTGTGTTTCTCCAGGTAAAACTGGAGTTACATCAGGAAGGGCATCCGTCGTAAAACTTGTGCCAACTACCTGTGCGGATCTGGCTGTATCCACTGTGGCGACCCCGAACACAAAACGGGAGCAGCCGAATGGACAACAACATTAATTATCAAAAACAAAAAACTCAGAAGGGTGGGAAATGTTTTTGTATGTTTAATCAGATTAAATAAGAATTATTTTTAAGATTTCTGCCACTGATCTGGTTATAAAACATTTTTGACTATGCCGAGAAACGAGTGTTTGGACTTCATGTGGAGACTGTACTCCTGCCGTGCCCAACCAGTCGACTGCGGGCTGAGTTCCAGTCAATCGCATAAAAAGAAAAAAAAAGAAAAAAAAAATCTGTCACTGGACGTGAGAGGATGTAGTGCTGCTATAACAGACTGATGCAGCAGGTGGCAGCAATGCACTAATAAGGATGCCGGCTGCTGTTAAACGCCAAGGACAGAACCCTGGAGTACCCCACATGTAATCCTCAAACTCAGAATTCGTCCCATCAATGTGGACACACGGTGGAGGTTAAGAAATGAAAAATTATCATTTTCATCCTGGATTATTTTTTTCATTTATTCGCATGACAAATCCATCTGCCTTTTCTGCAATGTAAATGGAGCTTTACTGAAAAAAGGGGAATTTGGAGCAGCATTTCAGACGATTCACAAGAAATACGATGCTAACTTCCAATGCTAACCCGGCTAAATCCCCTCTGCTCACCTGAAAAGTCCCTGAATTTAAAAGTCGGCAAATAGCACAATGATTCATGGTCCATAAATATGAACAGTGATGAATATGGCAAACAAGATCACGGTGTTCTGTTCGGGCCAGGAGTCTGAGGACGCATTTATTCTGTTCACAGCTGGAGGAGACACACATCTGCTGCACAAAGACGTTCAGTGGCTCAGCAGAGGTAAAGTTCTGGAAGGTTCAAACCACGCTGAACATGCACAGCTTTTGGACTTGAAAGCAAGTTTGAAAGCATATTACATGTGCTATCAAGCAGATTGCAACAGTGTGACTACGGATGGGTACTGATAAGATTTTATTGATAGATACCATTATCAATTCCACTTAATCTGATTCCTTATTAATTCCCTTATCGATACCTCTTGTGAATTTTCTGTGTACTAACAGTAGGCTTGACAGGTTTTCTATGTCAACAACATTTTTTTGGTCACTGGATCCTTAAACTCTGGACATAAATAGAAATAAACAAAATCTGTAGTTTTTGTCAAAAGCATTTCCTTTCAGACATTATTGGCATGAACTTCTTTCCATACATCTGAGCTGAGCTCTTACAGCTGGTTGTGCTGCACATCAGGATGTAATTCATAAAGAATGCAGGACGTCTCATTTTGGGAGGAAAAAACATTTTAGTCGATTGTAGTTTATTGTCTGTATTACAGCATTTGGAAAGAGGTGTCATTTAAAGCGGCGATTCGTTTTGAAGTTAATAATTCCAGCCGAACTCTGTATCGGTAGAGAGCCGCGCAGCGTTTGGAGCTGTGCCAATGGAATGGAGGACAATTCTCGTTTCTTGACTGCAACAAGACAAGAGTCCCAGTTAGTGACTTTAATCCACACAAAAGTGACTCACAATCAGTGGTGGACACAGTTCCACTAATCCTCTAACTGCTAATTATCGAAGCTAACATTTTCATTATCTGATTAGCTTTTCAGATAACTTTGAAAAACATTATCGGATCAATTATCTTCTGATAAATTCTGGTCCGATAATTTTTAGATCGCTAAAGATTTTAGTGGCTAACTGTTAAATGTTATGTAGCAGACGTAAGTTCTATCCTCTACAAACAGAGAAGAGCTGGTTTCAGAAGAAACCGCTGTATCCTCTGTAATCAGAGGAGAACTGGTCACAGAATACAAACAAAATGAGACAATTTCTCTTGACACTCTACTAACCAGCCGGCAAAACCATCGAAGTCATCCAGAGCATACAGTTTTAACTTATGGTTAAAATGTTAACTAAACTAATTTCAGATAAGTTATTTAAATTAACGTCACATCTGAAGTTTTATAAAGTGAAAATATCAATCAATTTTATTTATATAGCGCCAAATCAGAACAAACAGTTGCCCCAAGGCGCTTTATATTGTAAGGCAAGGCCATACAATAATTACGTAAAAACCCCAACGGTCAAAACGACCCCCTGTGAGCAAGCACTTGGCGACAGTGGGAAGGAAAAACTCCCTTTTAACAGGAAGAAACCTCCAGCAGTCTAAGTCTATAGCAGCATAACTAAGGGATGGTTCAGGGTCACCTGATCCAGCCCTAACTATAAGCTTTAGCAAAAAGGAAAGTTTTAAGCCTAATCTTAAAAGTAGAGAGGGTGTCTGTCTCCCTGATCTGAATTGGGAGCTGGTTCCACAGGAGAGGAGCCTGAAAGCTGAAGGCTCTGCCTCCCATTCTACTCTTACAAACCCTAGGAACTACAAGTAAGCCTGCAGTCTGAGAGCGAAGCGCTCTATTGGGGTGATATGGTACTACGAGGTCCCTAAGATAAGATGGGACCTGATTATTCAAAACCTTATAGTAAGAAGAAGAATTTTAAATTCTATTCTAGAATTAACAGGAAGCCAATGAAGAGAGGCCAATATGGGTGAGATATGCTCTCTCCTTCTAGTCCCCGTTAGTACTCTAGCTGCAGCATTTTGAATTAACTGAAGGCTTTTCAGGGAACTTTTAGGACAACCTGATTATAATGAATTACAATAGTCCAGCCTAGAGGAAATAAATGCATGAATTAGTTCTTCAGCATCACTCTGAGACAAGACCTTTCTAATTTTAGAGATATTGCGCAAATGCAAAAAAGCAGTCCTACATATTTGTTTAATATGCGCTTTGAATGACATCCTGATCAAAAATGACTCCAAGATTTCTCACAGTATTACTAGAGGTCAGGGTAATGCCATCCAGAGTAAGGATCTGGTTAGACACCATGTTTCTAAGATTTGTGGGGCCAAGTACAATAACTTCAGTTTTATCTGAGTTTAAAAGCAGGAAATTAGAGGTCATCCATGTCTTTGTCTGTAAGACAATCCTGCAGTTTAGCTAATTGGTGTGTGTCCTCTGGCTTCATGGATAGATAAAGCTGGGTATCATCTGCATAACAATGAAAATTTAAGCAATGCTTTCTAATAATACTGCCTAAGGGAAGCATGTATAAAGTGAATAAAATTGGTCCTAGCACAGAACCTTGTGGAACTCCATAATTAACCTTAGTCTGTGAAGAAGATTCCCCATTTACATGAACAAATTGTAATCTATTAGATAAATATGATTCAAACCACCGCAGCGCAGTGCCTTTAATACCTATGGCATGCTCTAATCTCTGTAATAAAATTTTATGGTCAACAGTATCAAAAGCAGCACTGAGGTCTAACAGAACAAGCACAGAGATGAGTCCACTGTCTGAGGCCATAAGAAGATCATTTGTAACCTTCACTAATGCTGTTTCTGTACTATGATGAATTCTAAAACCTGACTGAAACTCTTCAAATAGACCATTCCTCTGCAGATGATCAGTTGGCTGTTTTACAACTACCCTTTCAAGAATTTTTGAGAGAAAAGGAAGGTTGGAGATTGGCCTATAATTAGCTAAGATAGCTGGGTCAAGTGATGGCTTTTTAAGTAATGGTTTAATTACTGCCACCTTAAAAGCCTGTGGTACATAGCCAACTAATAAAGACAGATTGATCATTTTTAAGATTGAAGCATTAAATAATGGTAGGGCTTCCTTGAGCAGCCTGGTAGGAATGGGGTCTAATAGACATGTTGATGGTTTGGATGAAGTAACTAATGAAAATAACTCAGAACAATCTGAGAGAAAGAGTCTAACCAAATACCGGCATCACTGAAAGCAGCCAAAGATAACGATATGTCTTTGGGATGGTTATGAGTAATTTTTTCTCTAATAGTTAAAATTTTATTAGCAAAGAAAGTCATGAAGTCATTACTAGTTAAAGTTAAAGGAATACTCGGCTCAATAGAGCTCTGACTCTTTGTCAGCCTGGCTACAGTGCTGAAAAGAAACCTGGGGTTCTTATTTTCTTCAATTAGTGATGAGTAGTAAGATGTCCTAGCTTTACGGAGGGCTTTTTTATAGAGCAACAGACTCTTTTTCCAGGCTAAGTGAAGATCTTCTAAATTAGTGAGACGCCATTTCCTCTCCAACTTACGGGTTATCTGCTTTAAGCTGCGAGTTTGTGAGTTATACCACGGAGTCAGGCACTTCTGATTTAAAGCTCTCTTTTTCAGAGGAGCTACAGCATCCAAAGTTGTCTTCAATGAGGATGTAAAACTAGTGACGAGATACTCTATCTCACTTACAGAGTTTAGGTATCATATCCTTAAACCTAGTTACAGCGCTTTCTGAAAGACTAGTGTAATGAAACTTATTCCCCACTGCTGGGTAGTCCATCAGAGTAAATGTAAATGTTATTAAGAAATGATCAGACAGAAGGGAGTTTTCAGGGAATACTGTTAAGTCTTCAATTTCCATACCATAAGTCAGAACAAGATCTAAGATATGATTAAAGTGGTGGGTGGACTCATTTACATTTTGAGCAAAGCCAATTGAGTCTAATAATAGATTAAATGCAGTGTTGAGGCTGTCATTCTCAGCATCTGTGTGGATGTTAAAATCGCCCACTATAATTATCTTATCTGAGCTAAGCACTAAGTCAGACAAAAGGTCTGAAAATTCACAGAGAAACTCACAGTAACGACCAGGTGGACGATAGATAATAACAAATAAAACTGGTTTTTGGGACTTCCAATTTGGATGGACAAGACAGAGACAAGCTTTCAAATGAATTAAAGCTCTGTCTGGGTTTTTGATTAATTAATAAGCTGGAATGGAAGATTGCTGCTAATCCTCCGCCTCGGCCGGTGCTAAATATCAGATATATGTTTTAGTTTTAAAGTATTGCACTAATTTTGAAGGTTTTAGTGTGGACATGGTGTTGTGCGCAGTGCATTCTGGGTACTGTAAAAGTTCACGACAGGAGAAATGCATTTGAGACACTCTGATCAGGCTCCACACAGACAACAGCATTAAACTCCTTGTATACTGTGCCTAAAACCTTCGTGAATATATTCTCTGGGTTTATAGATGTTGTTATTGTGTTTGTTTTATGTAAAAATGCCAGAAGAAGCTCAGGTTGCTTCTCCATTATTTTCAATTGGAATCATTGTGAGCTGCAATCACTTCCTGTTTGCTCTTTAGAGTCCTGCTTATGTCAAACACTGTTTGCCATCTTTGTTCCAGAGAAATATATATATATATATATATATATATATAATGTCTGAAATTCAGTTTGTGTTTATTAAATTCCACGCAGATTAAATGTAGCAGACACAGATTATTTGGAATAGTAATTTTGGCAAGTTTTCACAGTCTCTACTGCCATCTACTGGCCAATAGTGTTCATTGCAGTATTATCAGGTTATATCAGACCGTTGTCTAATCACAACTTGACTTTAGCAAATGGCTTTTTTTTTTTTTTTTTTTTTTTTTTTTTTTTTACATATGAATCAATCAATCAATCAATTTTTTTTATATAGCGCCAAATCACAACAAACAGTTGCCCCAAGGCGCTTTATATTGTAAGGCAAGGCCATACAATAATTATGTAAAACCCCAACGGTCAAAACGACCCCCTGTGAGCAAGCACTTGGCTACAGTGGGAAGGAAAAACTCCCTTTTAACAGGAAGAAACCTCCAGCAGAACCAGGCTCAGGGAGGGGCAGTCTTCTGCTGGGACTGGTTGGGGCTGAGGGAGAGAACCAGGAAAAAGACATGCTGTGGAGGGGAGCAGAGATCGATCACTAATGATTAAATGCAGAGTGGTGCATACAGAGCAAAAAGAGAAAGAAACAGTGCATCATGGGAACCCCCCAGCAGTGAATAAAATGGCATATGTTACAAAAGCATATTTATATGTAAACCAACACACACGTCACATTAACGTGTTGGTTATTTATAGAAAGAATCAGTCAAAGAATCATTTTACCCATAATCCCTTTGGCATCTGTGTGTGTTTGTTACAAAACTTCAGAATTAGTGCATTATTTAAAATTAAAAATGATGTGTTATTATATTTTAACTTTGTACAAATGACAGAATTGTCATTAATGTAGTAATTTTATACAGAATAATTTCAATTATAAATCAAAACCATAATTCAAAACTGCTTTATTTTCCAAGACCTCTGCCTCACAGCACAACTGCTGTATGTGGTTAGGGAATAATGATTTTTTTGTGACAACCTGGTGGTCAAGCTCCTTTTGCTGTGGTAGAGTAAAATATGTATATCATTTCTAACGCAATCGAGAATAGGCAATATACTGTTGGGGTCTTTTTTGATTTACAGAAAGCGTTTGATACCATTGATCATACTTTGCTATTGAACAAATTAAACATGTATGGTATCAGGGGATTGGCACATAACTGGATGATGAGCTACTTGCGCAATAGGTACCAGTGTGTCCACATTGATGGGACAAACTGAGTTTTTGAGGATTACATGTGGGGTACCCCAGGGTTGTGTCCTTGGGCCATTGCTGATTCTTTTGTACATTAATAATATATGTTTGGTTTCCAAGGCTGCTAGTTGTATTTTGTTTGCTGATGATACAACTGTGTTTTGTATTGGGGATCATTTGGGACAGCTCCTGGACAAAATGGAGAATGAATTACATAAATTTAAGCTGTGGTTCGATTCAAACAAATTATTGCTTCATTAATGTAAAACTAAGTGTATCATATTTGGTAATAAGCCCAGGAATGTAAATAGAAATTTATTATTACATGATACTGAAACTGAAATTGTAACAAGTACAAAATTTCTTGGTGTTTATATTGATGATAAATTAAGCTGGAAAACACATTATGTTAAATCTAAAATGTCAAAAGTCATTGCAATTCTGCATAGAGCATAGACTTCCTCTCTCAACATTCTTTGGCTATTTTGTATCATGCATTACTTGTTCCATATATGACATACTGCGTTGAGGTTTGGGGAAGCACATATAGAAACAATACTAATAGTTCTATTGCAAAAGAAAGCTATAAGAATAATCAGTAGTAAGCCATATCGGGAGCCAACAAATCCATTTGTTGGTTTGCAAATTTTAAGTTTCTGGGACTTTGTTGATTATATCACAATACAAATTATGTATAAAGTCAAAAATAAACTCTTGCCTAAACATGTCCAGGATCTGTTTAAAATGAGGGGTTCCTGCTACAATTTGAGAGGGACATTAGTATTTGAGAAACTAAGGATCAGAACTACTGCAAAAACTCATTGTGTTTCCCTTAAGGGTGTTGATATTTGGAATAAGTGTCCTGATAATATTAAGTTACTTGGTACTGTAGTCAGCTTTAAAAGACTTTACAAAAATAATATATGTACTCGTTATAGTTTGGAAAATTAGGTTTACCATTTTGTTGTTGTGCTTGGGTTTATGTACTGTTGCTCATTTGGTTATGCTTTAAAATTCTGGTGCACTGAGTGGTTTTGTTTGTGCACATTTCTATTGTTGTTTTGTCATGCAGACAGAGTGTCTGAGTGCCTGATTACGGCTGCACTCAGCTCCTACTGTCCGGACTATGACAGACCAGCTTCCTCCTCTCGGGGCCAGAAATCCCACTAAGGTAGAGAACTTGAAGCCAGTCCTAGGCCTACTTCTGCTTATTCTTTTCCACCATGCACATTTACGTCAATGATAATTATTATTGTTAAAGCCAGAAAATTGTTATTTATATTGGTGCACAATATGTTGCAGCTACACTGTGGCGTTCCATATGGCTCGGTAGATCTCGATACACTGTCAACTTTAAAAGTAGATCTTGGTTCAAAAAAGGGTGGACACCCCTGCCGTACTCCTTAGATTTCAAGGATTCCTCTGTTCAACCTTCAAGCTGCCATGAATTCTTTGGTTAAAAGTTCAAATGAAGCACTTTGATTTTCAGCTGTGGACGTTGATACCAAAAATGCTGAACCATTTCTTTGAGACACGACAGGAAATCAGTGAGCGTACAAAGGCAAAAAAGACAAGAAAGATCGTTCACAGCAGCAACTAATCAAATGAGGAAGAATCAGCCAATCACTGAACTGCTAAACAAAGAAAAGCAACATTAAGAATGAAGCTAAACACCAGAGTAACTTAGAAATCATGGAGACAATCACAGGCACTGTGTGAGGGACTCACCTCCGGGTTCAGGTTGCTGACCAGCAGGACACAGTTTCCCATGGAAACGGGACAGAAGCCCAGCCTGGCAGCACCAGGCAGGGACAGTGAAGCCAAGGCTGCAGGCAGAGCTGGGACCGTCAGGCCTGGATAATGGGAGGACACTGGGAGAGGTGAGAGGTGTGAAGAGTGTTTAGAGGGGACACACACACGTACACACAGATCTTCCCAAGAGGTCTCCCATCCACGTACTAACCAGGACCCACTCTTAAAGCCCCTTTCACACTGGGCCCACTTCGAGTTGCGTCATGCGGCGTCATGACGACGCCACATGGAAGCAGCCCAGTGCTGAGATGATGCAGCTCAATGTCACAACAGCACAAGGGACGCAAAGGACCAAGCAAATCAGACGCCAAAAATTAAACATGTTAAAGTTTTTCTGTGTCGAGCACAGGATGCAGAAATTCAGTGGTTTCAGCCCAAGTGAGAGCAAAGCCACAGTACTCAATGTGACTGGAGGCCACACCCTCACAATACGTTACCCGACACCAATTTATGATTCCTGCTGTGTTCTATTGTTCCCAAAGTATAAATCACGCAGGATTGTTTTTATGCTGTGTACACAAGATTCAAGATTCACTTATTAATGACCACACAACAAGTTGGACGAATTTGTTTCCAGTACAGCATGAAATGCTCACATCTCTGTGTCAACACACAACAAACAAACAATAGACAAATACACATAGAAACATCAGTTAATGACTTGGTTTAGTGTTTACAGCTGGTGGAAAAAAAGCCATTTTTTTTTAATCTGACTGATTTCGTTGGCAGGGACCTGTAGCACCTTCCAGAAGGCAACAGTGTGAACAGGTGATATGCAGGGTGTGAGGGGTCAGAGGTGACTTTTACTGCCTGTTGTGTGATGCATCTATGGTACAGTGTGTCAATGGAAGGGAAGGTGAGGTGATTTTAGATGATTTGTCTATTATACATTGTAGTTTTTTGCATGAATAGGAGCCCAAATTTCCATACCAGACGATTATGGATGAGGTGAGAATGCTATGAATGATGGCGGTGTAAAACTGAAGCAGGATGTTGTGCCCGACTCAACTTTTTGAGTTGTCTTAGAAAAAAATACTGTTTTATTAGCTTTTTGTAGATTTGGTCCAAATGCAGTTTCCATTTGGGTGTGTTACTAATGTGTGTACTGAGGAATATGAATGAGTCAGTGATAGAGACGGGCTGAGTAGAAATGGAGATGGGGATTTTGTGAGAGGGTGAGCGTGAGAAGTCGACTATGAGCTCCTGGGTTTTTGATGTATTAAGCTGTAGGTTATTGTTTTGGCACCAAGTCACTGCATGGGTGACCTGTTCACGGTAGTAATGTTTGCTATTGTTAGTGATGAATCCAATTATTGTAGTGTCATCTGCATATTTAAGAATAGAAACTGAACTATGGGTGGATGTGAGGGACGAGTTTGTGTAGATGGAGAAAAGCCAAGGGGAAAGAACACAACCCTGAGGGGCACCTGTGCTGAGGGTCCGAGGCTGGGACAGGAGGCTACCCATCCTGACTCTGTGTCCTTTGTGACAGGAAGTTATGGATCCAGTGGGAGAGAGTAGTGCCACTATCCATGTCCAGGAGTTTATTGAAGAGCTTGACCAGGCTGATTGTGTTAAAAGCAGAGCTGAAGTCAATGAACAGTGGCCGAGCATAGGTGTGGGGGGACTCCAGGTGTTCCATGATGTAATAAATGACCAGGTTACTGCATCTTCAACAGATCTATTAGTCCGGTAAGCAAACTGGTGACTGTCCATGAGGGGGGAGGTAAGTTCTTTCAGGTGTGTGTAAAACTACACTGCAGTAAAACTACACACTCCAAAAGAGCACAGAAAAAAAAAATGCTGATTGTAGCCTGACTGCAGCTCCTCGCTCTTAAATTCTCTCACAAACATGTTTAAATAAAGTCCATAAAAGTCCTGCTCACAGATTGATTGCCAGAAACAGGACATGTCCACATCCAGTAAAAAGTCCGGACATCTTCAGTCCACTCAGACGTTTTGTTCACGCGCACACATGTGAACAATTAAGAAAAAAAAAAAAAAAACTGGCTGGCTGTAGGCAGTTCCTCACTCTCCCCTCAAACTCTCTCATCATTCTGTTAAATAAAGGACAAAAAGGACAAGTCTCAGTCTGCACTGTGATTTCTCTGTGCAGAGGACCTGCAGGCTGCGTTCTCACCTCCTCTCTGCCCCCTGCTGCGTGCACCTGACAGCCATTCCTGCGTCGTCATGACGCCACATGAAGCAACTCAAAGCAGCCCCGCTGTGAAAGGGGCTTAACTGGCACCTGAAGTTTTTTATTTTTATTTTTTTGGGGGGAGTTGAGTGCGCCTGCTTCATGGTCAGTTTTAATACCCATAACTAAACCCGCCCGTGATTAAAACCTCTGCCCACTGTGCCGAAATCAAACACCCAGACCCAAGTTACGTAGCCTAGGAATTGGGAGCCCACGAGTTAGGGTTAGGTGTCCAGGCTTCTTTGGTCCCACACAGGTCACACATTCAAGAGTTAGACAGTATGGAACTGCTAAGGTGGTGACATTCCAAAGTTACCCACTTGAGGTTCAAACAGGTCACATCAGGTCTAGGGACATGTGCTAGACATCACAGCATCCACCACACCACAGAACCAACTTGGGCCCTGGATGGCAACCGCCCAGGCAGACAAGCAGTCCATCCCCAGCTCCTTAAAGTAACCATCTATCTGCTGTAGCCAAATGATATGTGGGTGTGTCTTTGATGTTCTCTGGCCACTGAGGCACCCGCGTGCTGGATCATGTCCAGAGAAACACACCACATGGACATAATGTGGAAGCTGATGTTCCTTCACAATATCAGTGATCCTCATCTGAGTCTCTGTTCCTTCCTTGCAATTCCAAACTGCCCCAGATGGTGGCATTAGACATTTGGACAAACATACAAGCTATTGTTGTGACACTGCATGGGTTTCATAGAACCAGGAGAGGGCAGCAGAGGCATGTATGAAAGTGAATGTTTGCATTCACTTTCCAAATGGTTATAACATGAAAATTCAGTAGGTATATCTTATATATTACATTCCAGTTCTAAGGTGGAACTATGCCAGTATACAAAGGTATATGTAAATATCTAAAAAGGAAGAGTAAAATAGGAGAGTAGAGTAGAGCCACTTATGAGAACCAGGGATGGTAGGTTGAAAAGCTTTTTATCCCATGGGAACTCTCCCTACCCACCCAAGCAGCTCAACAAAAAGGTATATATAATAATAAATAATAAGACATAAGAAAGATAAGACATCATATATATAAAACTGTATTTAAATATTAAGAGTAATAAACAATATATACAATAAATATGGTACTATATAATATACAGGAGCAGAAATGAGCACTTACAAAAGCCAGACCATTTATCCAGAACAAGGATTCAGCAAGTACCCATCAAATGACAGCAGATGCACTCGGGGGCACTAATCCAGTACAGAATAACTGACCTACATGAAGCTGAGCACGAGGCATAGACTATCTATCCTAGACAAAGTCTGTGTGACATGACCTGCAGGTTTTCTAGAGACCCAGAACAGCTGATATCAAGCCCGTGTTATGGGCATCATCATATCCACAGCAGCTCTGATGAACTGATTAATGCATAAAGGGGTGGAGCACGGGTGGCTGTGTGTGTGATGAAAGAAGCCTGAACACGACCCCTCCCTTTGACTCTAAACCAGCTAGGCTAACAGGCTAACCTGGGTTCAGGTGCTTATCAAGTCATATTGTTGGGGACTGTGAGATGGTTCTCAAAACAATTTATTTTGTTGTGGACATTAAAAGTTATGAGCTGCTTATTTTCTCAGTAATCAGATATTAAGTGGAAGTAACAGATGAAGCTATGGACAATTGCTAAAAGTGCTAACACCGTTAGCATACAACACTAAATAACACAATAGTTTGACTCAGAGGGAAAATTACAGCAGACACGTCTCAGATGACCCGTTAGGACATTTGTCCACAACAAGAAGACATTATTCCAGCTGTTTGTAATAAAATACAACAAACAGACAGACACACCAACACAACAGCTACCTCCAGCTGCCAGTGGACAATGAGCTAAAGACACTACGAGAGGCAGAGACACGCAACCCAGCTGTTGTCACTCAAAGCAAAAACTCCCCCAAATTTACAAAAGCTTGTCTTAAACTAAGAAGTCAGAAAAACATTCACCCCCTGTACAGTTAGGGTTAGAGGAGAAAACTATCTATAGACACTAAAACTGTTTTTTGCACAGCACTGTAAAAATGTCTTTCTGTTCTAAATATGGACACATTAACGTGGACATCTACGGGAATGTGCTCTGATTTGGAGCATCCAGTGGCCACTAGAAGAACTGCAACTCCCTGTACTTCTGGGAGAGTTGCGTCTTGACAATATCAAAGAATTAGCATGTAGGTGCAAGAGTTGTGAAACCCACTTTGGTTTACATTAGCGTCCCCTACTTCCTGCACCAAGTATGCAGTGTTGCTTTACTGGACACGTGCAGGGTTAGTGCAAAAAAAAAAAAAAAAAAAAAAAAAAAAAAAAAAACTTGCTGCAAAACTAGCATTTTTTATTTTATTTTTTTAAAGCAAAGTTATCATTTCAAATGTCAAATTAAATAAATTAATACCTAAAATATAGACAAATGAATACACAATAACTTCACATAATTCAAATTGAACTTGATTACAGTAATTTCATAGTCAGTAAATTCTGTGGTGTGTCGTAAAGTAAAAACCGCATGTGAGCACAGACCTGAAGAGAACAGAGTCCTGATCTGGTACCTGTTTTTTTCACTGCACACTCTAAGCACATGTGGTTCTGGTTAGTCCAGTGATTCGGTTCATGTTACTGAGGCAGCAAAATCGCCAGTAGATACTGATGGCTGAGGACCCAGCACCAAACAGGAAATGGGTTTCACCACGGAGCCCAACACCGATAGTCGTCCAAATCCATAAGGCACCGAGTCCAGCAGAAGATGAGAAGTGGAATATGGCAAAGGTATGCCCTCATCGGGTCAGTTATGGAAGTGTTTGCTCAGACTTGAGACTCACCTGTAGGCTGGATAGTGAAGGCAGGTGAGAAAGCATGAGTCGCTCCAGTGTACGGCGCCGCAGAAATGATGCCAGGAGCTGCACAGCAGAGAGCACACCAGGGTGAACTTTGATCGTCTCTGTGTTTTAGATGCAATCTACTGTCTGATTCCGGAGCTCGTACTGAAGGCTGCGGCCATGGCCGGATGCTCCAGAACAGGCTGGGTGTCTCCGGTCGGCAGGTCAGGTCGTGTGAAGTCGCGGCTCTTGTCGTTGTTGTATTTGACGTTGAGGCTCGTCAGTTTGGAGAAGATGATTCTAAGAGTGCAACAGCCATTGTAGATGTTTTGTCCATCCAGAGACTAAAGCCCACAAAAAAAACAAAACAAAAAACAAAAACACAAAGTTAAGTGCCATCACTCCTAACAGCCTTACTGGATCGTCTGAAAGATGTTGAGACGTGGTTCCCCTTCACTTTTCTTAAATGAACAGAAAACACAAATCATTGGAGCCCCTGACCCTCAAAGGGTGTATCAGTCTTGCAGGGCAGCTTTATACAGGCAGAAAATTCACTCATTGACCTAGAAATCTCCAATATGGATATCCAGGGCTCAATTTTTACCATAAAGAGGAAATGCTTTATCCTTCTTCTCCTACGTTCTGGCAATTTACAGCCAAACCCAGGTCCCTTGCCCTGTCTGAATATTGACACCCCTGATAGTTTCAGAGCCAGATCAGGCATCGACATTTAAATGTTAGGAGCCTGCTTCCTAAAATTGACTTAGTACAAATCTGGGCACAAATAACTGAACCTGATGTACTCGTGTTGTCCAACACTTGGTTGAGTAACTCACTATTGAACTATGATACTGTTATCAACAGCAATAATGTTTTTCATTGTGATCGTCCCAAGAAAGGTAGAGGTGTAGCCATTTACAATCCCAATTCCAATGAAGATGGGACGTTGTGTAAAATGTAAATAAAAATAGAACACAATGATTTGCAAATCCTCTTCAACCTATATTCAATTGAAGTTGAAGCTTTGTAGGTGGAATTCTTTCCCATTCTTGCTTGATGTACGACTTCAGTTGTTCAACAGTCTGGGGTCTCCGTTGTCATATTTTGTGCTTCATAATGCGCCACACATTTTCAATGGGCGACAGGTCTGGACTGCAGGCAGGCCAGTCTAGTACCCGCACTCTTTTACTACGAAGCCACGCTGTTGGAACACGTGCAGAATGTGGCTTGGCATTGTCTTGCTGAAATAAGCAGGGACGTCCCTGAAAAAGACGTTGCTTGGATGGCAGCATGTGTTGCTCCAAAACCTGGATGTACCTTTCAGCATTGATGGTGCCATCACAGATGTGTAAGTTGTCCATGCTATGGGCACTAACACACCCCCATACCATCACAGATGCTGGCTTTTGAACTTTGTCCAGAGGACACGACATCCATGATTTCCAAAAACAATTTGAAATGTGGACTCATCAGACCACAGCACACTTTTCCACTTTACGTCTGTCCATTTCAAATGAGCTCGGGCCCAGAGAAGGCGGCAGTGTTTCTGGATGTTGTTGATGTTTGGCTTTCACTTTGCATGGTAGAGTTTTAACTTGCACTTGTAGATGTAGCGACAAACTATGCTAACTGTAAGATCCTTTACACAATGATGTCGGTTTTTAATGCAGTGCCGCCTGAGTGATCGAAGGTCACGGGCATTCAATGTTGGTTTTCGGCCTTGCTGCTTACGTGTAGAAAGTTCTCCAGATTCTCTGAATCTTCTGATTATATTATGGACTGTAGATGATGGACTCCCGAAATTCCTTACAATTGAACGTTGAGAAACATTGTTCTTAAACTGTTTTTTCACACAGATGTTCACAAAGTTCACAACTTTTTTGAAACATGTTGCAGGCATCCATTTCAAAATGAGCAAATATTTGCACAAAAACAAAAAGTTTATCAGTTTGAACATTAAATATCTTGTCTTTGTGGTGTATTCAATTGAATATAGGTTGAAGAGGATTTGAAAATCATTGTGTTCTGTTTTTATTTACATTTTACACAAAGTCCCAACTTCATTGGAATTGGGGTTGTACATTAAAAACAGATTTATGTGACTCTCCCCTCCTCTGTATCTATTAGTCAACAGTTTGATTTTGTGCCATTGAAAGTGGAATTCCTGCAGAAACAATCCCTCACAGTCATAAGCTGTTATAGCCCCCCCAGCCTGCTGCTGGCTCTAAACTTTTAAAAGAAAGGGACCACGCCTGGTCCAAGGCGCAGAAAATTAAACAAATGCTGATTGGATAACTTTTCGTCAACTCTACAAGAAATGCACCTTCTTAATTAAGAAGGCTAAATTAGCTAAACTGCAGGATTGTCTTACAGACATAAAGACATGGATGACCTCTAATTTCCTGCTTTTAAACTCAGATAAAACTGAAGTTATTGTACTTGGCCCCACAAATCTTAGAAGCATGGTGTCTAACCAGATCGTTACTCTGGATGGCATTTCCCTGATCTCTAGTAATACTGTGAGAAATCTTGGAGTTATTTTTGATCAGGATATGTCATTCAAAGCGCATATTAAACAAATATGTAGGACTGCCTTTTTGCATTTACGCAATATCTCTAAAATCAGAAAGGTCTTGTCTCAGAGTGATGCTGAAAAACTAATTCATGCATTTGTTTCCTCTAGGCTGGACTATTGTAATTCATTATTATCAGGTTGTCCTAAAAGTTCCCTAAAAAGCCTTCAGTTGGTTCAGAATGCTGCAGCTAGAGTACTGACGGGGACTAGAAGGAGAGAGCATATCTCACCCATATTGGCCTCTCTTCATTGGCTTCCTGTTAATTCTAGAATAGAATTTAAAATTCTTCTTCTTACTTATAAGGTTTTGAATAATCAGGTCCCATCTTATCTTAGGGACCTCGTAGTACCATATCACCCCAATAGAGCGCTTCGCTCTCAGACTGCAGGCTTACTTGTAGTTCCTAGGGTTTGTAAGAGTAGAATGGGAGGCAGAGCCTTCAGCTTTCAGGCTCCTCTCCTGTGGAACCAGCTCCCAATTCAGATCAGGGAGACAGACACCCTCTCTACTTTTAAGATTAGGCTTAAAACTTTCCTTTTTGCTAAAGCTTATAGTTAGGGCTGGATCAGGTGACCCTGAACCATCCCTTAGTTATGCTGCTATAGACGTAGAATGCTGGGGGGTTCCCATGATGCACTGAGTGTTTCTTTCTCTTTTTGCTCTGTATGCACCACTCTGCATTTAATCATTAGTGATCGATCTCTGCTCTCTTCCACAGCATGTCTTTTTCCTGGTTCTCTCCCTCAGCCCCAACCAGTCCCAGCAGAAGACTGCCCCTCCCTGAGCCTGGTTCTGCTGGAGGTTTCTTCCTGTTAAAAGGGAGTTTTTCCTTCCCACTGTCACCAAGTGCTTGCTCACAGGGGGTCGTTTTGACCGTTGGGGTTTTACATAATTATTGTATGGCCTTGCCTTACAATATAAAGCGCCTTGGGGCAACTGTTTGTTGTGATTTGGCACTAAATAAATTGATTGACTATGACTGACTAAATGTGAATGTTATTTATCCAAATCCAACAAAAAATTTAAAAGATCTCAAAAAGTTCTGGAAGGTTGCGAGATCTGCTTCTGGTGTTACGTGTCCTAGTGAGCCCCCCCAATTTCCTGGTCAAAGATTCTACAAATGTGACTGATAAACGGGCCGTGTTAAATTACCGTAATGAACATTTCATTAAATCAGGACATTTGTTTGATTCCCTCAACATTGATCTTAAACAAAACTGCTTTAAATAGTGAACTTGCTGGAGTAATTTGTCCTCCTGTTCATTGTCCATTTCAGTTTAAACCTGTGTGTGTTTCTGAGGTCTGTCGGATGCTGAAGATGTTGGAGTCCAAAAAAAAGAACTGGTCATGATGGTTTGGATCCATTTTCTTTAAAGTTGGCTGATTGCTGAGCCTCTAACTTGTATTTTTAATTTGAGTCTCAGCACAAAAACTCTCTAAAGTTTGGAAATCTGCTTTTGTCGTCCCACTGCTAAAAGGAGGCGAACCTTCAAATGTGAATAACTACAGGCCAATTTCAAAATCATGCATTTTGGCAAAACTATTTGAAATGTTGGTCTGTGAGCAACTGAAGGACTTACTAGAAGCTTGACTTTAGCCTAGGTTCATGTGTCATACATCACACTGACAAAGTGAGGAACCTTGGCGTAATTTTTGATCCTACATTGTCCTTTGACCTCCACATTAGAGATATTACGAGGACTGCTTTCTTCCACCTGTAAAATATAGCAAAGATTCGTCCCATCCTGTCTATGGCTGATGCTGAGACCCTGATCCATGTGTTTGTCTCTTCTAGATTGGACTAGTGCAATGTTCTATTTTCTGGTTTACCGCAGTCCAGCATTAGGGCTCTCCAATTGGTTCAAAATGCTGCAGCCAGACTTTTGAGATGAAGCAGAAAGATTGGCCACATTACACTCATTTTGGCGTCTCTTCACTGGCTTCCTGTCCCAGTGAGATCAGATCTATATAAAATGGTCTATAAAATTCTCCACGAAGTGGCACCTCCCTACCTAGCTGACCTAATTAAACCCTACGTACCGGCCCGGGCTTTGCGTTCTCAGGGTGCAGGACTACTTTGTGTCCCTAAGGTGAATAAGCAGTCTGTGGGTCACAGAGCTTTCTCTTATTGTGCCCCTGTTCTGTGGAATGATCTCCCTGCATCAATAAAACAGTTAGATTCTGTGGAGACTTTCAAGTCCAGATTTAAGATGCACTTATTTTCCCTTTCGTATGGCTAGCATACTGACATAGTATGTTACTATGCTTTTTACTCTTTTTAATTCATTAAACGGAGCAGGCTGCAGCCTCAACTTGACCTAAATTCTGGGTCTTTTAGTGACGTTTAGGGCTAGTGGCCGGCGATCACCTTAGTATTTCTTCTGTTTATCTTGTTGTTTAATGCTGGCAAATTATACAGTATTTTTTGTCACCCATCTCTGGTATTTGTGTTGGAGACCCTCCTGTCCTGTGCACCAACAGCATTTTCCTGTATATTTCCTGTTCTGTAATTTGTGTCTGTATCATGGCCCAAGCAGAGGGTCACCCCTTTGAGTCTGGTCTGCTTGAGGTTTCTTCCTTAGAGCGAGTTTTTTCTTTACCACTAGATAAATAAAAATGTGTCTATCATTCTGGGAGTTGGACTGGTTCTTGACATTTTCACCAGTCTTCGAGCCATCATTATTAACTACCAATACTTAATTTGCTAGCAAATGTCAATATACACTAGTGTTCAGAATAATAGTAGTGCTATGTGACTAAAAGGATTAATCCAGGTTCTGTGTATATTTCTTATTGTTACATGGGAAACAAGGTACCAGTAGATTCAGTAGAGCCTTTGCCATTCTGGTTATTCTTCTATCCATTTTGATGGTTGTTTTCCATTTGCTTACATGCGTCTCTGGTTTTTTTGTCCATTTTAAAGCATTGGAGATCATTGTAGATGAACAGCCTATAATTTTTTGCACCTGCATATAAGTTTTCCCCTCTCCCATCAACTTTTTAATCAAACTACGCTGTTCTTCTGAACAATGTCTTGAACGTCCCATTTTCCTCAGGCTTTCAAAGAGACAAGCATGTTCAACAGGTGCTGGCTTCATCCTTAAATAGGGGACACCTGATTCACACCTGTTTGTTCCACAAAACTGACAAACTCAGTGACTGAATGCCACACTACTATTATTGTGAACATCCCCTTTTCTACTTTTTTTGTTTCGTTTTTACTAATAGCCCAATTTCATAGTCTTAAGAGTGTGCATATCATGAATACTTGGTCTTGTTGGATTTGTGAGAATCTACTGAATCTACTGGTATCTTGTTTCCCATGTAACAATAAGAAATATACTCAAAACCTGGATTAATATTTTAGTCACATAGCACTACTATTATTCTGAACACTACTGTACTTCAGAAATCTGAAAGCCGTTACGCTCTGTGCTCGAATGACATACTATGCATAGTCTCCCTGTAACTCCACACACTTCTTCCAGCTGTGCTTGAGTGCTTCGATTCCCTTGGCATGGAAGCTTTCATCTTGAGAATCAAAATAGTCCTCAACGGCAGCCATCACCTCATCATTGCTCTGATAGTGCTTCCCAGCCAAGTTTTTTTTCAGGTTTGGGAACAGATGAAAGTCCGAGAGTGCCAAGTCAGGGCAGTATGGTGGGTGATCTACCAGTTCGAATCCACACTCGTGGATAGTGGCCATGGCCACTGTTGACTTGTGAGCTGGGGCATTGTCTTGATGGAATAGCACCCCTTTTGTCAGCTTTCCTGGTCGCTTCTTTTTGATAGCCTCGCGTAACTGTCTCAGTAGGTTAGAATAGTACTGTCCATTTATGGTTTGTCCCTTTTCAAGATAGTCCACAAACACAATGCCCTTGGCATCCCAGAAAAATGAAACCATGACCTTCCCAGCAGACGAAATGACCTTGGCCTTCTTTGGAGGTGGTGACCTTGGGTGTTTCCACTGCACTGATTGTTTTTTTTTTGTCTCTGGTTCAAAGTGGTGAACCCAACACTCATCCTGGGTAAGAAAACATTCCATGTAATTGGCTGGATCCTCTTCAAATTGCGCCGTTTGCCTTCAACATGACTAGCCTGGTGTGTTTCTGATCAGGCGTCAGAAGACGTGGCACCCACTGAGCTGACACCTTTGACATTCCAAGTTCTTCATGCAGAATGTGTTCAATTCTCTCACGGGATATTCCCACAGCATCTGCTAGCTGGTTAATCGTTGATCGTCTGTCGTCCATCACCATTTCATGAACAAGGTCAATGTTTTTCTGGGTTGTGGCTGTTGCAGGCCGCCCAGACCTTGGGTCATCTTCAAGGCTCTCTCTGCCCCTCTTAAATTCAGCTGCCCACTTCTGCACTGTAGATGTGGAGGGAGCTTCATCCCCTAATGTAGCAACCATATCCACATGAATGTCCTTGGGCTTTAACCCCTTCTTATGCAGGTACTTTATCACACCGCAATGCCAGATTTTGTCCTTTTTTACCGTTTCCCTCTACCACGAACTTTCAAACTTGGCTATGAACCACAAACTACCTCACAACCTGGAAGAAAAAAAACAGTTAGTCATCAGAAGAGTTGAACTTAATGCATGCCAAGTTTTATTGAAATGGCATTTCTCCTTCTTGGTGAGCCCTAGAACTTTTCAGCCTACCCTAATCAGAAGGGTTTCTGTCAGTCTTTGGAACAGAGGAAGTCCTCAGTTGTAGAGCACAGATGGGTGGGGAGCCTAAGTACTGAGAGCTGCCCTCTGCTGGCACACGTGCAGATGAACAATATTAATGTCAGTTAACTGACGCTGTGGTCCACCTTTGTGCAGGTGAGCAGGGATACAGAAACTGTCACACTGACAAACGTCTGTTTTTTAAAACTTGATCACAAAATAAAGTTTTTCGGGCCCAGGATTCCCCAGAAATCTTTCAAAACTTGAGTGTGCCTGAGTGGCAGAAGAACATTGCAGATTTAAGTCACATGGGTATGAACCAGTATCCAAAGACATTCCAAAAAGAGCCAAGACGGTGCAAGTTTTCTTTGCAACCAGCCACTACATCAGGTGATTTCACTGATGAACTATCTTTATCTATCCATGAAGCCAGAGGACACACACCAATTAGCTAAACTGCAGGATTGTCTTACCGACATAAAGACATGGATGACCTCTAATTTCCTGCTTTTAAACTCAGATAAAACTGAAGTTATTGTACTTGGCCCCACAAATCTTAGAAACATGGTGTCTAACCAGATCCTTACTCTGGATGGCATTACCCTGACCTCTAGTAATACTGTGAGAAATCTTGGAGTCATTTTTGATCAGGATATGTCATTCAATGCGCATATTAAACAAATATGTAGGACTGCTTTTTTGCATTTGCGCAATATCTCTAAAATTAGAAAGGTCTTGTCTCAGAGTGATGCTGAAAAACTAATTCATTCATTTATTTCCTCTAGGCTGGACTATGGTAATTCATTATTATCAGGTTGTCCTAAAGGTTCCCTGAAAAGCCTTCAGTTAATTCAAAATGCTGCAGCTAGAGTACTAACGGGGACTAGGAGAGAGCATATCTCACCCATATTGGCCTCTCTTCATTGGCTTCCTGTTAATTCTAGAATAGAATTTAAAATTCTTCTTCTTTCTTATAAGGTTTTGAATAATCAGGTCCCATCTTATCTTAGGGACCTCATAGTACCATATCACCCCAATAGAGCGCTTCGCTCTCAGACTGCAGGCTTACTTGTAGTTCCTAGGGTTTGTAAGAGTAGAATGGGAGGCAGAGCCTTCAGCTTTCAGGCTCCTCTCCTGTGGAACCAGCTCCCAATTCAGATCAGGGAGACAGACACCGTCTCTACTTTTAAGATTAGGCTTAAAACTTTCCTTTTTGCTAAAGCTTATAGTTAGGGCTGGATCAGGTGACCCTGAACCATCCCTTAGTTATGCTGCTATAGACTTAGACTGCTGGGGGGTTCCCATGATGCACTGTTTCTTTCTCTTTTTGCTCTGTATGCACCACTCTGCATTTAATCATTAGTGATCGATCTCTGCTCCCCTCCACAGCATGTCTTTTTCCTGGTTCTCTCCCTCAGCCCCAACCAGTCCCAGCAGAAGACTGCCCCTCCCTGAGCCTGGTTCTGCTGGAGGTTTCTTCCTGTTAAGAGGGAGTTTTTCCTTCCCACTGTGGCCAAGTGCTTGCTCACAGGGGGTCGTTTTGACCGTTGGGGTTTTACATAATTATTGTATGGCCTTGCCTTACAATATAAAGCGCCTTGGGGCAACTGTTTGTTGTGATTTGGCGCTATATAAAAAAACTGATTGATTGATTGATATAAATGAAAATAAATTGAAATTGAAAAATTGAAACTATAGCATATATATTCTGAAAGCACAGGTTGTCGTGAAAAAAAATATATAACATACCACTTGATTGTGGGATGCAGAGGGAGCTTTTAACAGTAATAATGAAACATTTATGCCAGGCGAGTGAACTGTCCAAAAAACACCCTCAGACCTCAGAGGGTTAATACAGCATGTAGTTATCCAAGTGCAACTGCTGCCCAAATTTGAGTCTTAAGTTAGCTCACCACATAAAATTACCGGGGTGGGAATCTTAGGCAGAAAACCCCAACAGACTGGCATTCTTTAAGTGAAACTGGCAAAATCCACGGCAGTCTTACAAAGTCTGATGGTTGATTCGCTGATGATAGACTTCTGTGGCCACAACAAAAAGGTAAGCAGAAAACCTTTCCTGAAATTTCTGCTGAGTTTAACCTCTAAAATTGAAGTCCAGTGTGAAATGAGGGGGCCAGCCGAGCACAGCCCGAAAAGGCAATGTGGACCTTCCATCTCCACCCTGTGGGCTCACCACCCACAGGGGGAACCGCTGGTGTTGGGTGCGCTGTCCCATGGATGGCAGTGAAAGTCGAGGGCCTCGGCAGACCAGACGCGGGCAGCAGGAGCTAGCTCTGGGGGGTGTGGAATGTCACCTCGCTGTGGGGGAAGGAGCTGGAGCTTGTGTGGGAGGTGGAGTGATACCAGTTAGATCTGGTGGGCCTCACCTCCACGCGCAGCCTCAGCTCCAGAACCACTCTCCTTGATAGGGATTGGATCTTATTCTTCACTCGAGTTACCCAGGGTGTGGGGATACACACAAGTCCCATGCTGAGCACCACTAAGTGGAGTTTACCCCGGTAGATGAGAGGGTCATCTCCCTGCGCCTTCAGGTGGCGGGGGGGACTCTGACTGCTGTTTGTGCATGTGCACCGAACAGCAGTTTAGAGTACTTGAACTGCTTGGAGTCCCTGAATGGAGTCCTGTATGGGGCTCCGGTGGGAGATTCCATTGTTCTGCTGGGGGACTTCAATGCACACGTGGGCAATGACAGAGACATCTAGAGAGGCATGATTGGGAGGAACGGCCTCTCCGATCTAAACCCGATTGGTTGTTTGTTATTGGACTTCTGTGCTAGTCACGGACTGTCCATAAGAAACACCATGTTCGAACATAAGGATGCTCATAAGTGTACACGGTACCACAGCATCCCTCGACCGAAGATCGATTTTGTGATCGTATTATCTGATCTGAGGCCGCATGTTCTGGACACTTCGGTGAAGAGAGGGGCAGAGCTTACAACTGATCACTGTCTGGTGGTGAGTTGGAAGAGAGGGCAGGGGAGGACTTTGGACAGACCTGGTAAGCCCAAACAGTTAGTGCAGGTTATCTGGGAACATCTGGAGGGATCGACTGACTGACAGATCTTCAACTCACACCTCCGGTGGAGCTTTTCTATCATCCCTGTGGAGGTTGGGGGCATTGAACCAGAATAGGCAATGTTCAAATCTTCCATTGCTGAAGCTGCAGTGGGGAGCTGTGGCCTGAAGGTCTTAGGTACGTCAAGGGGCGGCGACCCTCGAACACTGTGGTGGACACCTGTGATCAGGCAGGCCATCTGACTGAAGGAGTCCTTCTGGGATATGTTATCACAGAGGACTCCGGAGGCAGTTGCAAGGTACCGATAGGCCCAAAGGGCAGCAGCCTCTGCTGTGTGGGGGGGGAGCAAAGCAGCGGGTGTGGGAGGAGTTCGGGACAACCACGGAGAAGGATTTTTGTTCAGCACCAACGTGCTTTTGGGGGATCGTGAGGCACCTCAAGAGAGGAAGATGGGGACCCATCCAAGCTGTCTACAGTAAGGATGGGATTCTGTTGACCTCAACTGAGGATGTAATCCAGCCCTGGAAGGAACACTTAGAGGAACTCCTGCATCAGACCGGAGTGCCCTCTATAGTAGAGGCAGAGCTGGAAGCTGATGGAGGATTTTCATCAATTTCCCTGGTGGAAGTCACTGAGGTAGTTGAACAACTCTGCAGTGGCAAGGCCCCGGGGGTTGATGAGATCCGTCCAGAAATGCTGAAGGCTCTGGGTGTGGAGGGATTGTTTTGAATGAGACGTCTCTTCAACACTGCGTTGAGGTCTGGGACAGTGACTAAGGAGTGGAAAACTGGGGTGGTGGTCCCCATATTTAAAACGGGGGACCAGAGAGTGTGTGCCAACTACAGTGGCATCACACTACTCAGCCTCCTTCCGTCCTGGTTGTGGAACAACTGACCAGCCCTTTACTCTCACAAGGATCCTGGAGGGGGCCTGGGAGTATGCCTATCCAATCTACATGTGTTTCAGGGACACGGAGAAGGCATATGATTGGGTACCCTGGGAGATACTGTGGGAGGTCCTGCTGGAGTATGGAGTGACGAGGTCCCTTCTCTGGGCCATCCAATCTCTATACTCACAAAGCGAGAGCTGTGTTCAGGTGCTCGGCAGTAAGTCGGGCTCGTTTCCGGTGGGGGATGGCTTCCGCCAGGGCTGCGCCTTGTCACCAATCCTGTTTGTGATATTCAAGAACAGGATATCGAGGCATAGTCAGGAGGAGGAGGGTTTCTGGTTTGGTGGGCTCAGGGTCTCATCACTGCTTTTTGCAGATGATGTGGTCCTGTTGGCTTCAACAGCCTGTGACCTCCAACACTCACTGGATCAGTTCGCAGCCGAGGGTGAAGCGGCTGGGATGAGCCTCACATTGGGGTGAATGTGAGGCATTATTTGTAAAGCGCTTTGAAGGTCTGATGCAGATGGAAAAGCGCTATATAAATGCAGTCCATTTATGAGAAGCAGCACCTTTAAATCTAAGGCCATGATTCTCAGCAGGAAATAAATAGTAAATGGACTGCATTTATATAGTGCTTTTACATCTGCGTCAGACGCTCAAAGCGCTTTACAATTATGCCTCACATTCACTGATGTCAGGGTGATGCCATACAAGGTGCTCACTACACACTGGGAGCAATAGGGGATTAAAGGCCTTGCCCAAGGGCCCTTAGTGATTTTCCAGTCAGGTGGGGATTTGAACCGAGGATCTTGTCTCAACATCTTAACCACTAGACCAGGGGTGGGCAACCTGTTCCAGAAAGAGCTATGAGGGTGCAGCTTTTCTTTGCAGCCACTGACTCCACCAGGTGATTTTACTGATTAATATCACTTTGAGCAGATGGAATCAGTTAATCAGTGAAATCACCTGGTGGCAAACCTGCACCCTCATGGCTCTTTCTGGAACAGGTTGCCCACCCCTGCACTAGACCATCACCTCCCCTCCCAAGTGGAAACCGATGGATTGCAACCCATCAGAAACTGTTGGATTGCCTTCCTCTGGTAGGGAATGGGGTCTTGCCCCAAGTGAAGGAGATCAAGTACCTCAGGGTCTTGTTCACGAGTGAGGTGACAATGGAGCATGAGATTGTCAAGAGAATCTGCGCAGCAGGGGCGGTGTTGCATTTGCCCTACCATACTGTTGTGACGAAAAGGGAGCTGAGCCAAAAGGCGAAGCTCTCGATCTACTGGTCAATCTTCGTTTCTACTCTCACCTATGGTCATGAGGGTTGGGTCATGACCGAAAGAACTAGATCGTGGGTACATGTGGCCGAAATGGGCATCCTTAGGAGGGTGGCTGGTGTCTCCCTTAGAGGTAGGGTGAGAGGATCGGTCATCCGTGGGGAGCTCGGAGTACAGCCGCTGGTCCTTCATGTTGAAAGGAGCCAGCTGAGGTGGTTCGGGCATCTGGTAAGGATGCCTCCTGGGAGGTGTTCCAGGCACATCCATCTGGGAGGAGACCCCGCGGAAGACCCAGGACTAGGTGGGGAGGTTATATCTCTACACTACCCGGGAAAGGGAAGTCTGGGGTCCCCTGCTAGAGCTGTTGCCCCCACGACCTGATGCCGGATAACGGTTGAAGATGAGTGATGAGTGAAGTGTTCTAAACCAGGTACAATTTTTTTCAAGGTCTAGCATAACTCATATGCCTGGAAAGATTCCGCAATGATATAATTGAACGAATTATTGATAAGACCAAGCACTCTATTAGCTGTTGCAGTTGCATTATTGATATACAAAATACCCAAATCTTTTTCTTCCATAACAGTGTCCATTTTATGGACATTCATGTAATACTCGTAAAAAGGATTTTTGCACCAAAATGTATTACATTTGACTAATCCGATAGTTTATCCAGGCCATTTTTAATACAACTGTAATCAATTAATGACAGCATAGGGGGAAACAATTTTGTGTTGAGTGATTTTCTGCTTCACTTTAATAACTCTGTAGATACACGTCTCTAAATCCAATTCATTTGGGCCAAATTATTTCGCTTAAACTAATTCTGCTTTCAGCGTTGAAGTGATTATACAATAAAACTGGTTATTACTTTACACGTTTTTCTATCAGCTTCTTATTCAATTTCAGATGACGCAGTAATTAATTACAGGAACAAATTATTAAAAATGTACCTATTAAACTTACCTAAAATGGTATTGGTTTTTAGATACCACATACTAGAGGAAACATTCCTCTTTCCTTTACAGATTTTGTAAATCTCTTGATACAAATTGGAGAGATCCTTCACAGTGAATCAGATTCTTCGTACGCAACTGGTATTTTCTTTTTTTTTGAAAACTTGTGTATTCTGTTTTAATCTACTCATTTTATTGCTTCAGGGTACTGAACAGGCCTTCAGCCTTCTGCAGACAGGTTGCATGCATGGGCGACTCAAACTCCTCACCACACAGCCTCAGGTGACTCATTCAAGCGGTTATTACTCACAGTTGCAGCTGAATTCATACCTGGATACTCCCACTGATTCAGTCTGTTATGG
Source organism: Thalassophryne amazonica (assembly GCF_902500255.1). Taxonomy (NCBI): domain Eukaryota; kingdom Metazoa; phylum Chordata; class Actinopteri; order Batrachoidiformes; family Batrachoididae; genus Thalassophryne; species Thalassophryne amazonica. The sequence goes on along the minus strand of NC_047112.1, from coordinate 992,175 downwards.
TGAAGAAGGTGTGCACAGAAATGACGACCTCACTTATACAAATAATAATAACAGAAACAGACTTTGTGACTGACATTCAGAATGCTAATAAAATAAGTTAAATGTCTAAACTGGCGGATTGCAACCCATTGGAAACCGCTGGATTGCCTTCTCCGGGTAGGGAATGAGGTCTTGCCCCAAGTGAAGGAGTTCAAGTACCTCAGGGTCTTGTTCACAAGTGAGATGACAATGAAGCGTGAGATTGTCAGGAGAATCGCCGCAGCAGGGGCGGTGTTGCATTCGCTCTACCGTACTGTTGTGACGAAAAGGGAGCTGACCCAAAAGGCGAAGCTCTTGATCGACTGGTCAATCTTTGTTCCTACTCTCACCTATGGTCATGAGTATTGGGTCATGACCGAAAGAACTAGATGGCGGTTACAAGCAGCCGAAATGGGCTTCCTCAGGAGGGTGGCTGGTGTCTCCCTTATGCCACGTTCACACCGGGAGCGATGCGAGTGACAACAGCGACAGGTTGCCATGTAATACCGATGGAAGGACGCGTTGTGGTGCCAAGCCATGCAGCGCGACGCGATGGACGCAAATGAAGTGACACGAGTGAAGCGATTTTGAGTGATTGGCATATTTGTGGCTCGATATTGCATCGCATGACGTCACGTTGCCCTCCTCCCCAAGTTGAAAAATCGGAACTTTTTCGTCTTGTCGTGCTGCAATGACCAATCAGGGACTGAATATGTAGTGGCGTGGAGATGTCTGGAGTTTGACTGAGTTGGATGTGAACATGTGCTGTATCTGGTAGCAGCCTGTGAGCAGGACTTATGTCCCTTTTGTCCTTTATTTCACAATTATGACAGAGTTTTTGGAGCAAGCAGCATCCCCACAGCAGGGGGAGCGGAGTTTTTTTTTTTTTATTGTTTACATGTGCGTGTGTGAACGGGACAGGAGTTCCTCAAACTGGGTCCCGCAGAGGCAGAAGGACCACTGCAAGCAGCCGTCATCCAGACGCAGCTCCTGCAGCAAATAATGATACTCCCTGAACTGGGAACGTCTCATGACGTTTGTCAGCTTTCCACAACAACTCGCTCCGTGTGATCAAGGTCCGTCATGTTAACTTGACTGACAACAGGAGCCGGCGCGCGAAATGGAAGCTCCTCCTATTTGATGACACACCGGGGCGAATTTTTGCAGCGAAAGCAGAGCGACACACCGGGCGATGGTGGCGCGTCCATCGCCACGCGACCAACGCGAATTTGTGGCGTCTGGTCGTGCCCGGTGTGAATGCGGCATTAGAGATAGGGTGAGAAGTTCGGTCATTTTGTGGGGAGCTTGGAGTAGAGTCGCTGCTCCTTCACGTTGAAAGGAGCCAGCTGAGGTGGTTCGGGCATCTGGTAAGGATGCCTCCTGGGTGCCTCCCAAGGGAGGTGTTCCAGGCACGTCGATCTGGGAGGAGACCCTGGGGAAGACCCAGGACTAGATGGAGAGATTATATCTCCACACTGGCCTGGGAACACCTTGGGATCCCCCAGTCAGAGGTGGTCAATGCGGCCCGGGAAAGCGAAGTCAGGGGTCCCCTGCTGGAGCTGTTGCCCCCGCAGACCCGAACCCGGAAAAGCGGTTGAAGATGAGTGAGTGAGAGCACAGAGTGCAGGTGTCTGAAAAGTATGATTTGTATATATGATGTATGTATGTGCCTATGTGTGAGAGTATAGTGTGAAGCTGTTTGAAAAGTGTGACTATATATATATATATATATGAGTGTGAACAAAGTGGTATCTTTTGTATATGTCTTTGAATTGGTAAAATGTTGAAAGTTTTTATGAATGGTATATTTGAGGGGCGAGGTATGATATGTTTACAGTATGAATAGTCTTTGTGCTAAATGGATTTTCTTTTCACTTACAAACTCTGTCACTTATAGTTAGACATGAACCTGTCCAGGGGACTACAGGTGGAAATTAGTATTTTTGCTATAACCTGGCACAATGCATCTTTCCTGTTTTTTAGGTCAATGTATTATTGTGCACTGTCCCTGAGAAATAAAATCATACCATACCAAATGTCTAAATTGTGAGACGCCACTCCAGTGACATCGGGGTGAATGTGAGGCATGGATGTGTAAAGCACTTTGGGCATCTGATGCAGAAAGAAAAACACTATATAATAGTCCATTTGGACTGAAAAAGTGAGCTGCAGTATGCTGTGCAATAACGTTTCACAAACTGTTCACCGTGTACAGGTCATTCATCAATTTCAACCCACATGAAAACAACAATAAAGGTAATGAGACCCTTGTTGACATTCATATACGTAATTCTGCAAAACTAAGACTAAACAGTAGACATGGCTGCTAATTAGCTGTTGATTACAGACCCTGCAGCGGGTCTGTAATCAACTTTTCTGCAGCGCGGCTTTGCTTTGAACCTTGAACCAATCGAAGCAGTGCTTCGATCACTGCTTCGTTGATTCATTTTTTTCTTCCCCCCCAAACAGCACATGGCTGTGAGTATTATTTACCTTTTTTTATGTTAAACTGACTTGTTATGGTGTTCTGAAACAGTTGAGACCTTTTATATGTAAACATATATATATTTTATATAAACATTTTATAACTTAAAAACAAGACGATGCTAACATGTTAGCATGTCTATGGCATTTTCAATGTTAAAGTTAGCATTAAGCTGTTGCAGCTGTCAAGCGTCGTAAAAGAGTCAAATGTATTACAAATTGTAATATTTTTTAAATTTATTTTTGTTTATATATTAATAATAATAGCAAGCACAACAATAATAGCAATAATAACTAATCTAATGATTATATACAATTTTAGAGAAAGAGACAAAAAGAACCTGAACAAAAACACAACAGAAAATACAAAACCAACTAACAATGAACATACATAAATACATACATACATACATAAATAAATAAATGTCTCCCGTGAACACCTAGTGACTCTTCCACCTCCATTTCATCCCTGTTTTATTTAAGTTTAATGACAGTTTGTTTCGGTCAAACCATATTTTCAATGTGTTAATTTCTTCAGTGATTTCCTCCAGAACTATCTGCCAAACTAGAAAACTGCTGCATCCTAGTAAGAGCAGAATACTACTGAATGAATTTGAATAAGGAAAGTTGTTTTTTTTTTCCTTCACTAAATGGATGCTGCACTCACTGCAGTTTGTCTGGAATAGTCCCAGATTGCATTTCAGAGCTTCTAGAATTCAAACATTTTCGTGCAGGTGGTGTTGGGGGGTAATTTTGGGTTTCAGCTTTTTTTTGTTTTTCACCACTTTCATCCCAAAATATGTGAAATTGTGAGTCACTTTTGTGCAGATTAAAGTCACTAACTGGGACTCCTGTCTTGTGAAAAAGAAACAAGAATTGTCCTCCGTTCTGTTCACACAGCTCCAAACATTGCGCGGCTCTCTGATGAGTCAAGATAGAACGATAGAGTCCAGTCAGAATTAATAACTTCAAAGAGAAACACAGTTTTGTTTATTTTTATTTATGTCCAGAGATCAAGGATACAGTGACCAATTTCATATTTATTTACTTTAAGACTCAATAAAATACATAGAAAACCTGTAAAGCCTAATTTTAGTACAAAATTCACAAGAGGTATCGATAAGGAAATCGATAAGGAATCGGATCGATAAGCAGAATCGATATTGATAAAATCTTATCAATACCCATCCCTAGCAGACACTGTTTTTGAGTTAAGGACAATATAAGGACCATGTCATGTTTGTTAAACAGGATCTACAGGGGGACAACAATAGCCAAAAGTAAGACATTGGGCCAAAACACAACCACCAACACAGAGTGTACCCACAACGAAACCCTCAACAAAACTAAGATCTAATTCTACAAAAATTCTATTCATATCAGTATCAGTACTCGCAGAAGCTCAACCTGTCATTTAAGCAGCAACCAACTATAAGACAATTTTGGAAAAAGGACAACCCAATCTGAAGCAGATTCACATGCTAAAGCAGATGCTAAGTGAAGTTACTGATAAGACAATCAGTATGGTATGATACAGTCAATGGTGAAGCAAATTTGTGATCTAACATCCAAACTGATAATTACAGCTGGAGTCTCAGGGGTCCCTATGGACTAGGGATGTACCAATCCACAATTTTTCACTTCCAATCCGATCCTGATACCTGAATTTGGATATCTGCCGATACTGATACTTTTCCAATCCAATACAAGAGCTCTGTTTGCTTTAATTATCATCATTATTATTGATTTTATGAGGATTTTCTTAAAAAGGAGATCTGAAAGTTGAGCTACAATTTGCCAGGTGTATCTGAGATGAAAGACTAGATTTGATGTTTTGATGAAAGAATTAAGTACTTTGATTTTTTATAGAATTTTATAGCCTTATTTTTATAGACTTAAAGAGAAAAGGCAGCACTCTCTCTCCACCTGTCTCTCTCCCTCTGTCTCTCCCTGTCTCTCGCTCACTTTCTCTCTCCCTCTGTCTCTCTTTTTCATTCTCTCGCTGTTTTTGTGCTGCGCAAACTTCGAACTTTTGGGAAACACAAAGCCTTTCAACTGCAAATAAATGTATCATCGCCGACACTCGCGCAGGATTTTAATGGAGACTTTTTCCCTTTCAGCGCACATAATCTCTGTTGGGCTTTTCCTCCTTGGCTGCACACCGCTAAACTACACGCTAAATTGTGAGCAGTTTAAATCTGTTGAACAACAAGGGGGTGCAATACCAATGCAATGGATTAAAGTGTTATGCTGTCAGACAAGGACAGACCATGAGTCTCCAAATATGACTGTAACAGACTTGGAGCTGTTTTATGAATTTATACAGCAACCACCTCTGAAAAGAAACAATTCACAATACTCCAATTATTCCGTGTCTACATTTACCCTGCATGGTACATCATAAACGTTAACAAACCTTCAGACATTTTATATACACACACACACACACACACACACACACACACACACACACACACAGAGTGGTGAAAATAAGTATTTGACCCCGTCAGTTTTGCAGGTTTTCCCACCTACAAAGAATGTAGAGGTGTCATTTTTATCGTAGGTACACTTCAACTGTGAGAGATAGAATCTAAAAAAAAAAATCCAGAAAATCACATTGTATGATTTCTAAAATCAATCAACCAACGTTTATTTATAGAGTTTATTTACAACACTGAAGGTGACCAAAGTGCTTCACAATAAAACAAAAACAATTTAAAATGTATAAGACAATTAAAACAATACATAAGTGCACACAACTAAAAGAAAAATACATTCAGGTAAAGTGTCACTGTGCTACTGCGTGTTGAAAGCCAGTCTGAAAAGATGAGTTTTAAGCCTGGATTTAAAGAGGCCAAAGTCAGTGATGGTGCACATGTCGGGGGGCAGTTTGTTCCAGAGTCTGGGCCCCGCGACTGAAAATGCCCGATCACCCCAGTGTTTATATTTCACTCGAGGGACGTCCAGCAGGAGCTGATCTGAGGACCTCAAGGCTCTGGTTGAGCTCCAAACCTTCAGGAGCTCGGACAGGTACAGAGGGGCAAGGCCACTGAGGGCTTTAAAAACAAAAAGCAAAATCAACTCAAAGAAACTGGAAGCCAATGCAATGAAGAAAGGACTGGGGTGATGTGATGACGTCTACGTACATTTGTTAAAAAACAGGCAGCAGCATTTTGTACCAGCTGAATTAAATGAAATTAACTGAATTAAAAAATATATTCAATAGTAATGAATTATTGCTATACGAGGTCTGTCAAAGTATCGTATTTTTTTTTTTTTTTTAAACTATATGATTTGATTCATATGTTTTTACGTCAGACATGCTTGAACCCTCGTGCGCATGCGTGAGTTTTTCCACGCCTGTCGGTGACGTCATTCGCCTGTGAGCACTCCTTGTGGAAGGAGTGGTCCCGCCCCCTCGTCGGATTTTCATTGTCTGGAAATGGCGGAATGATTTGGGCTTTTTTTCCATCAGAATTTTTTCAGAAGCTGTTAGAGACTGGCACCTGGAAACCATTTGAAAAATTTATCTGGCTTTCTGTGAAAATTTTACAGGCTTCACAGAGAATAAGGACTTTAACTACAGCTTTAAGGACGCTCAGCGCGCCACGCTCCAAGCTGCGACGACGAGGCAGAAAACGCCAGATCATTTCTAAGCTGATGGCTCTGTGGATACAAGACCATCGTGTGCTCTTTCTCTGGTTATCACAAGAGCTGGACATCAGCCATTTTCCGGCAGATTTCACTTTTAACAAGAGATTTTGTCATGGAAAGCCGCGCAGAGGCTTCGTGCGTAACAACCGATTCGCTGTTTGAGCGAGACAACGGAACACCTCCGTTTCGGCGTGTCAGAGGACAAGTTAGGACATGTCCAGCTCTCCACAATTTCTCTGATACTTACTGGACTGGTAAGCATTGAAAGCCGAGATAGGCATGTCCCAACTTGTCCCATGACACGCCGAAACGGAGGTGTTCGTCTTGCTTTGTTCGTCTTCGTTTTGGCTGCTTTCAGTGATGCCGGTGTTTGGTTGGACTCTTTCTCTCCGATTGTTCTGTCGGAGTTATTTTCATTAGTTACTTCATCCAAACCATCAACATGTTTATTAGACCCCATTCCTGCCAGGCTGCTCAAGGAAGTCCTACCATTATTTAATGCTTCAATCTTAAATATGATCAACTTATCTTTGTTAGTTGGCTATGTACCACAGGCTTTTAAGGTGGCAGTAATTAAACCATTACTTAAAAAGCCATCAATTGACCCAGCTATCTTAGCTAATTATAGGCCAATCTCCAACCTTCCTTTTCTCTCAAAGATTCTTGAGAGGGTCATCTGATCATCTGCAGAGGAATGGTCTATTTGAAGAGGTTCAGTCAGGTTTTAGAACTCATCATAGTACAGAAACAGCATTAGTGAAGGTTACAAATGATCTTCTTATGGCTTCGGACAGTGGACTTATCTCTGTGCTTGTTCTGTTGGACCTCAGTGCTGCTTTTGATACTGTTGACCATAAAATTTTATTACAGAGATTAGAGCATGTCATAGGTATTAAAGGCACTGCGCTGCGGTGGTTTGAATCATATTTGTCTAATAGATTACAGTTTGTTCATGTAAATGGGGAATCTTCTTCACAGACTAAAGTTAATTATGGAGTTCCACAAGGTTCTGTGCTAGGACCAATTTTATTCACTTTATACATGCTTCCCTTAGGCAGTATTATTAGACGGTATTGCTTAAATTTTCATTGTTACGCAGATGATACCCAGCTTTATCTATCCATGAAGCCAGAGGACACACACCAATTAGCTAAACTGCAGGATTGTCTTACAGACATAAAGACATGGATGACCTCTAATTTCCTGCTTTTAAACTCAGATAAAACTGAAGTGTACTTGGCCCCACAAATCTTAGAAGCATGGTGTCTAACCAGATCTTTACTCTGGATGGCATTTCCCTGACCTCTAGTGATACTGTGAGAAATCTTGGAGTCATTTTTGATCAGGATATGTCATTCAAAGCGCATATTAAACAAATATGTAGGACTGCTTTTTTGCATTTACGCAATATCTCTAAAATCAGAAAGGTCTTGTCTCAGAGTGATGCTGAAAAACTAATTCATGCATTTATTTCCTCTAGGCTGGACTATTGTAATTCATTATTATCAGGTTGTCCTAAAAGTTCCCTAAAAAGCCTTCAGTTAATTCAAAATGCTGCAGCTAGAGTACTGACGGGGACTAGCAGGAGAGAGCATATCTCACCCGTGTTGGCCTCTCTTCATTGGCTTCCTGTTAATTCTAGAATAGAATTTAAAATTATTCTTCTTATAAGGTTTTGAATAATCAGGTCCCATCTTATCTTAGGGACCTCGTAGTACCATATTACCCCATTAGAGCGCTTCGCTCTCAGACTGCAGGCTTACTTGTAGTTCCTAGGGTTTGTAAGAGTAGAATGGGAGGCAGAGCCTTCAGCTTTCAGGCTCCTCTCCTGTGGAACCAGCTCCCAATTCAGATCAGGGAGACAGATACCCTCTTTACTTTTAAGATTAGGCTTAAAACTTTCCTTTTCGCTAAGGCTTATAGTTAGGGCTGGATCAGGTGACCCTGGACTATCCCTTGGTTATGCTGCTTTAGACGTAGACTGTGGGGGGGTTCCCATGGTGCACTGTTTCTTTCTCTTTTTGCTCTGTATGCATCACTCCGCATTTAATCATTAGTGATCGATCTCTGCCCCCCTCCACAGCATGTCTTTTTCCTGGTTCTTTCCCTCAGCCCCAACCAGTCTCAGCAGAAGACTGCCCCTCCCTGAGCCTGGTTCTGTTGGAGGTTTCTTCCTGTTAAAAGGGAGTTTTTCCTTCCCACTGTAGCCAAGTGCTTGCTCACAGGTGGTCGTTTTGACCGTTGGGGTTTTTCATAATTATTGTATGGCCTTGCCTTACAATATAAAGCGCCTTGGGGCAACTGTTTGTTGTGATTTGGCGCTATATAAAAAAAAAGTTGATTGACACGCGAAGCCTCTGTTAAAAGTGAAATCTGCTGGAAAATGGCTGATGTCCAGCTCTTGTGATAACCAGAGAAAGAGCACACGACGGTCTCATATCCACAGAGCCATCAGCTTAGAAATGATCTGGCGTTTTCTGCCTCGTCGTCGCAGCTCGGAGCGCGGCGCGCCGAGCGTCCTTAAAGCCGTCCTTAAAGCTGTAGTAACACTCATTCTCTGTGAAGCCTGTAAAATTTTCATAGAAAGCCAGATAAATTTTTCAAATGGTTTCCAGGTGCCAGTCTCTAACAGCTTCTGAAAAATTCTGATGGAAAAAAAAGTCCAAATCATTCTGCCATTTCCAGACAATGAAAATCCGACGACGGGGCGGGACCACTCCTTCCACAAGGCGCGCTCACAGGCAAATGACGTCACCGACAGGCGTGGAAAAACTCATGCATGCGCACGAGGGTTCAAGCTTGTCTGACGTGAAAACATATGAATCAAATCCATATAGTTAAAAAAAAAAAAAAAAGGTACGATACTTTGACAGACCTCGTATTATTTCTATCTTCACTAATATTAATACTAATCATTCTTTCTTTATAAAAATAATTATAAACATATTAATTCACCCTCCGTAACGCCCTACATGCTCATGCAGCGTCAGTCACGTGACCACGCTTGACCAATTGCATGTTGCGCCGCCTGTACTTAAGCTGCCCCTCGCAAGCTTCCCATCAGATGTGTGGGGGGAGGCTGTGTCGACAGCTTGTACAGGTGCGTGTATGAAGACTTTTCCAAACTTTTAACTATTGTACTTTGTTTTAGGCCTTCTGCTGAAACCTGGTTATTGTAATGTTTTAGACGTGTCTACTGCGCTGCAGAGAGCCCGTGCCGCCATCATGTGTGGTTTGCCTGAGGAACTGGTGAGTGTTGAATGAATGTGACGTTAGCATGCTAAGCTAACGGCACCTAGCATTAGCATCGGGAGCTACAAACAACCGAGTCATTTTTCTTGTGCTTTACTTGTGAAGTCTACAATTTGGCTTTATATTGTGTGGTATATTTTGCGTAAGTTAAAGGGTGTTAATATGCATCAGAGTTGAAACAGCACTGTGAATTATTTATTGAATGTTACATGCAAAAAGGATGCAGATTGTATTTATAGTATTCAGGCTATCTATTGAATGTTGTTAGATTGGTAGATTACTCATTTACTTTTCTTTGACATTTATTGAATGTGTACACTAAAGATGAAATTACTTCATATGTTGTGGGAAGCTAAGGTTAAACAGCCTGCTATGACAATACATTTTTACTGGTCCTGATTACATACACAGGCCAGGTGGTTCTCTTTGGAGAAGGATGGCGAGCTGAAGAAACAACGGCTGGGAGCCTAGGACCTCTTACCAAGCAGCATCTTTGCCAATGCTCTGGTAGGGGCTGTCATAGCCCCGCCCAACCCCCCCCCATTCTCAACCCATCTGAGCGCTTATCCATGCACAACCTTTCCCTGTGGACAATAACATGGACAATTTCTAAACTCAACTTGCTCACTTAACCCTCGTGGGTTTGCACTCGGATGGACTTGTAGAACCTTCTGGGATTATTATTTTGTGTGTGACAATTCAATGTTGCTTGGTATCATGTTCAACTCAAGAAATACTTAAAGTGCACTTAGATCATTAAACCGATTCAGCTTCTGCAGTTGTAAATATTTCTTTTTTCCTCCCTCTAATGTCTTGTAAATATATTTATTTTCATAATACATGGTAATTGCACCAATCTAAATTTGTGTATTGTCTTTGATCACTGTTCACCAGCTACCAAAGTCGAACTTAGTCTTCTGATAGCCCAACTTCATCTTTCTGTCAAACCTTATATTAATAACCCATTAATATTATCTAGCAAGTTGTAAGCACCCGCTACATTAACAATTGGTACAGAAACATTTGTCTGCCATTACAGAGGTCAGATGATTCCTGTAGTTCTTGACCAAGTTTTCACACACTGCAGCAGGGATTTTGGTCCACTCCTCCATACAGATCTTCTCCAGATCTTTCAGGTTTGGAGTTTCAGCTCCCTCCAAAGATTTTCTATTGAGTTCAGGTCTGGAGACTGGCCAGGCCACTCCAGGACCTTGAAATGCTTCTTACGGAGCCCCTCCTTAGTTGCCCTGGCTGTGTGTTTGGGGTCATTGTCATGCTGAAGACCCAGCCATGACCCATCTTCAATGCTCTTATTGAGGGAAGGAGGTTGTTTGCCAAAATCTCGTAATACATGACCACATCCATCCTCCCTTCAATATGGTGCAGTCGTCCTGTCCCCTTTGCAGAAGAGCACCCCCAGAGTATGATGTTTCCACCCCCATGCTTCACGGTTGGGATGGTTTTCTTGGGGTTGTTCTCATCCTCTAAACATGGTAAGTGGAGTTGATTCCAAAAAGCTCTATTCTGGTCTCATCTGACCACATGACCTTCTCCCATGCCTCCTCTGGATCATCCAGATGGTCACTGGTGAACTTCAAACAGGCCTGGACATGTGCTGGCTTGAGCAGGGGGACCTTGCTGCCCTGCAGGATTTTAAACCATGACAGCATCATGTGTTACTAATGTAATCTTTGTGACTGTGGTCCCAGCTCTCTTCAGGTCTTTGACCAGGTCCTCCTTTGTAGTTCTGAGCTTTCTCAGAATCATCCTTACCCCACAAAGTGAGATCTTGCATGGAATCCCAGACTGAGGGAGATTGACAGTCATCTTGTGTTTCTTCCACTTTCTAATAAATAATCATAACAGTTGTTGTCTTCTACCAAGCTGCTTGCCTGTTGTCCTGTAGTCCATCCCAGTACAGTTTTGTCCCTGGTGTCCTTAGACAGCTCTTTGGTCTTGGCTATGGTGGACAGGTTGGAGTGTGATTGATTGAGTGTGTGAACAGGTGTCTTTTATACAAGTAACAAGTTCAAACAGGTGCAATTAATACAGGTAAAGAGTGCAGAATAAGAGGGCTTCTTAAAGAAAAATTAACAGGTCTGTGAGAGACAGAATTCTTGCTGGTTGGTAGGTGTTCAAATACTTATTTCATGCAATAAAATGCAAATGAATTATTTAAAAATCATGCACTAATTTTCTGGATTTTGTTTTCTTTTAGATTCCGTCTCACAGTTGAAGTGAACCTACGATAAAAATTACAGACCTCTACATTCTTTGTAAGTGGAAAAACCTGCAAAACTGACAGGGGGTCAAATACTTATTTTCCCCACTGTGTGTGTGTGTATAGATAGATAGATAGAGAGAGAGAGAGAGAGAGCGAGCGAGCGAGCTCTCTGGAACAAACGGCACAGTGTTGTCAAGGTCCATAGGGCAGAGAGTTAAAGAGCAAACTTCACTTTCTCCCACAATGACACAAACCAGAAACGATCACGGCTCACAGCAATCCCATTTAAAATGGAGAAACAACCCGAGCTCCTTACATGTTTACATAAAACAGATACAATAATAAAGTCTAAAAACCCTGATGATATATTCACGAGAGATTTACACACAATATACAAAGAGGTTTGTGCATTTCTCAATGTTACTGCAGAGCAGCAACCTCTGAAGTTTTGCGGGATTTTAAAACCTCAACAGGTGCTGATGCTGAAGAGAATTTTTGTTGGATGTCGTCTGTTTATGGGGTTTTATAGGAGTTTGGTGTTTCGTTCCTCTGAATCCTGTGAATCCCCTTTGTGTTTTTTGAGTGCATGTGTGTCTGATCTCCGCTGTCTTTGGGGGCGTGTCCTTCTGTGCACTCTGTCTGGTGGACACGCCTCCTTGGGCTGTCAGCTGCGGGCTGCAGGTTGGGTGTGTGTGTTTTTGCACTGATCATCTCCCCTTCTTGCAGACATTTTGTGTCAGTCACGTTTTGCCTCCTGTCTTATTTGTCTGCATCACTTCTGTCTGTGGTTGTTGCTGTCCTTCCGTGTTTCACCTCTGTCTCCACCATTCAGTCACACTTTGTGTTATGTGGGTGTGGGGTTTTTGAATCAGTCACATATTTTTGCTTTTGTAATTGTTTTAATTTATTGTGGCTACTAGTCAAGTTTTTGAGTCAGGTTATTTATGGTGAGTGTTTCTTTACTCATTTTTAGTGGGTTGTTTTTTATTATGCTTTTCAGTCTCAGGTTTTCTGTCTTGGTCTTGCTGGAGTTTGTTTTCTGTGTTTGTGGTTTGCTGCTCTCTAGTGTTGTCTTTTGGTTAATACGCATCATTATCTCAATCAGCATCACCTGTTCCCCTGTGTCTCGGCTGTCTATTTAAACCTCCTTTGTTTGTTCTTCCTTGTGGGCTCATTACACTGAGTATAGTTTTTCCTGCGTCGTGTTTCAGTACGTTTTCCCACGGTTCTATTTCTGTTTTGATTTTGTTGGACTTTGTACTTTTTGACCTTAGCTGTTTTCCCCCATCCCCTGTGAAGGGATGAAAGTGTATTTTTGTTCTTTATCCTGCACTAGCCTCTCCTAAAGTTGGATTACACTTGGACATTAATTTCTTGTATATTTTTGGAACTTTATTTCCCCCACTCCCTTGGTCGGGGTGGTAACCGTATCTTTGTTATTCCTCCTGTATTAGTATTTTTGATTCTCGTTTGGACATTAAACTTTTGCATATTTTTGGAACTAACCTTTGAGTCCGGCTGACCTGCATTTCTGGGGTTTATCTCATTCCTTGAGAACTGCTAATCATAATTTTTGAGTAGAAGCCTCACTGAACTAAAGTCACTATTGTTATAATTAGCCAGCGAGCCGCTGGCCTGGTGACGGGTGTATGTGGACATCACCCATGAGGTTATATAAGGTGAATGGTAATGGTGATGACTTGAGAAAACGCTTGCCAAACCGTTTGGGCTGATAACGGTACATGCTATCAGACCACCGGCGCGCCATGGGCTTGGTAACTGTGCATGCTGACGTTACCAATGCGCCTCCAGGAATAAAGAGAAGTTTGGAATAACAGAGGATAACGGATAAAGGAATAAGTGAATACCCCGGCGGCGGTGCATGCAGATGTGCACTCCCTGAAATAAGACGTCAATTAAGAGTTGAAGAATTTCAGAGAAGTGGGAGGTTCAAACTGGCTGTCTGGGAGCCGTTGGGATGGTGATTTGAGCTGTAGTCACCAGAAGTCCCCAGGTCGCAAAGGTTCCTGTAAGATGGTGTTTCTGCTAGAAGTCAAGTGAACCTGTGTAATCCGTTTGTCTTGTTGTGGGAATGAGATGTCTTGTGAGTGAATTATCCACAAAATGTCTTCATTCTCATTTGAGAGTTTTTCCTTCAACAGTATGGTGTCAGATTAGCACCAAAACCACACGCGTAAAAAATACGTTTACGCGTATATATTCACTGCACGCATGCAAATTATCTTTGCGCAAAGTTGCTGCGTGCAAGGACCAGCCCCCCCACTGTGTTCACTGCCTGAACACATACTGCCTGCAGGACATACACAACAAACGCGCCGCATATCCCGTCATCCGCTGATATCTGCAACCGACGGGTTGGCGCGGCTTGGCGGCGGACCGGGACAGCGTGCAAAACAGATATGACACGTGCCCAGCACGGCCACATCACGGTCGCAAATGGTATGTCACGCATGCAGACAGAGTGGGCACGGATGAAGCAAGTGCATCACGGCCGCTGTGCTCCTCATGGGGGCGCCTCCGCGGTCGCCTTCGCTTCTGTTCCCTGTTATATCCGCTTTTCTTCCTCATGTATTCGCTGATCCACCCCAGGACATTTGTCATTTCCGCCCACCTTTGTTGCAGACGCTCAGCTTTTGTCTCCTCACTTCATGCGCAAATCCTCCTAAACGCCAGTGGGACAGGGCCCTAAAATCCTGCTTGTGAGCGTCGGTGAAGATACATTTATTTTACAGTTGAAAGGCTTCGTGTTTCCAAGAAGTTCCAAATTTGTGCAGCACGAAAACCAAAAGGAAATTAAAAGGAAGAAAAAGAGAGCGATGGAGAGAAAGTGAGTGAGACAGACAGGCAGTGAGAGAGAGAGAAAGTGAGCAAGAGAGAGAGAAAGTGAGCAAGAGAGAGACAAGCAGAGAGAGAGAGCACTGCCTTTTCTAGTCTATAAAAATAAGGTTATAAAAGTCTATAAAAAATAAAAGTACTTAATTCTTTCCCCAAAACATCAAATCTAGGCTTTCATCTTAGAAGTACCTTCTGGCAAATTGCACTTTCAGGTCTCTTTTTCAAGAAAATCCTCATATCAAATCAACAATAATGATAATATTAAAGCAAACAGAGTTCTGGTATCGGATTGAAAAAGTATCGGTATCAGCAGATATCCAAATTCAGGTATCAGGATCAGATCGAAAGTGAAGAATTGTGGATAGATGCATCCCTAGTTCTCATCTTTAAACATTTCACTATTGTGAGCTCAGCGTGGTTTTGAGTTGTGAAATATTTTGTCAAATATCCTGAAGGGTTTTTGAGTCTGCTGAATTTGTGATTTTGTTTCTGCTGCTAATATTAAATGCACCTGGAAGATTCTGAATGACATGATATATGAGTTAAAGGTACAAATTTGAAAATAAAAACAGCTACAGGAAATCTGGTGACAAACCTGTCTTTCACACTACAGTCCACACCACCAAAAACCAAGGATTCCTAAATAAAAGTTTTAGTTTTAGGCCAGGTCAGAGAACTGTCTGGACTCCCATGGACAGCACATGCACATGTCTGTTTGAGACGATGTTCTCCTGGATGGCTAGCAGTCCTCTGGTGGAAACCAACTAGTCAAATTGGTAGGTTGATGTATTTTACATTGAGGGTAGTATTTTTGTTGTTTTTCACTGTGTTACTACACATGCTGTTAGTATTTTCATGTTACATACTTTGCAATAAGCGGAGTAAAATCTCGCAAAAATTCTCCAAACGCTTCACTGCTCGTCTGAAGGGAGCCTGGTTCAAGGGGTCATGCAAAGTTCGGATGGTTAGGTCAAGTCCTGCTTGGGGGCACAGGCACCATGACAAGACTGACGAGGTACTCCCTTTGGGTCCCCACAGGCTCATGTACTCTCTGGTGTTTTTGTTTCTTTGGTAGATAGTTCTGGTATTTGTAAAATCATGGTAAAATATCAGTAACATACCTTACAGTAAAAAAGCCACATATTCATGTGTAAATTCCTGTAAATCCACTCAAAGCCACAGTGTCTTTTTTCCCATGACAAAAAAGGCTACATTAATAAAAACTTATTTATATTCTTGTGTAAATTCATGTAAATCAATTCAAAGCCACAGTAAAAGACACAATCTTGTCTAAAATCCTGTTTCAACTGCATAATGTTTATTTTGACCCTTTACTTTTTAGTGAATTCACTGAAATTAATTCCAGCATTGTTTTAATAGTCCCTGTGCTTTTATTCTGGATCAGCTAGCACCACTTAAAGCTAATAAGGTTTCCCGTGGCCAGTTCTGTCCTTGGATCAATGATGCAATTATGAATCAAAGGAGATTAAGTCGCCAGATTGAACGTTTATGGAAGTCAACAAAATTTGAGGTCCACCGGCTCCATTTAAGAGATTTTCCGGTACTTTATACAACACTGGTCCATACTGGAATATGGCTGTTAAATAAAAGGTGGAAAAAGTGAAGTCCTGTGAATACTTTCTGGATGCACAGTATCTTGTGTCCAGCCTTGATTTTTATCAAGATGGTGTCAGCTTGAAACCTGCCTTTTGACAGCCCAGTTGATAGGAATCTGTCATAGCAATAGAGAACCTCTAGCAAGAGAGATCCTTGCTAGACATGAACACTCTGCTGAGATCAGTGAATTTCACCACATACAGACACACACACTTCTGATGACTGATTTCAGGAAGTCTGTGAAAGCCAAGGCATCCATATTGCCAAACACGTCTGTGCAACATCATTAAATAGGAAATAAATAAATGTTTTTTTTCTTTTTTAAGTAGGCCTGGGCGATATATTGATAAAATTGATTCATTCACATTTTTTTGGGCTGACGATTTAAAAAAAAAAAAATAATTTTCCCCTTCTTGGTACGGCGCACCTTTTGTCCCCAGGAGCATCTTTTTTTTTTTTTTGACAAATTTCATTGACGGCAGTACAGCTGATGCAAGAACCAGCACATCTGGCGAGTATGCTTTGGCTGAAGACAGCCGAAGTTTACCGAGCCAAGCCCGGAACTTGACGTTTGTTGTTGTTGACAACCACACAGTCAGCTGCGCCATCTCATTTACACATAGTATGCATGTTTATCATGGTACTAGCGTGCCTCGGTTGTATTCAACATTGAAACAAGATTTATTTTAAAAATAGCTGATAATTTCAGTTCCTCACTTGGTGCTGAATGTGTTGTTTTTCAGGTTTGAAATGACATTGTATGTACCTGTTTTCTAAGAAAAAAAAATCCACCCGCCCTCACTACTGTTTTCTGATGTCAAGTATGACATTTTTTTTTCTTTTTCTTTTTTTTCTTTTTTTAAATGGGGCCTAACAACAACTTCACAGTCTCATCGTGATGTGAATCATGAACTATAACTAGCTAACCTATAGGAAGCTTCATTATAACAGCTGTTTTCCCATTGCATTAGCAAACAATTGAATGACAGAGCATGTAACCTTAGGCTTCAGATGCAGACCGTGTTCTTCAGTCGCTCCGCCCATCCTTTGTCCTCATCTACCATTTTATAAATATACTTATGTTTAAAGCACTTTCAATTAAAAGTGCTGTACAGGGGTTATGACACTAATTAAAAATACACAAAAACAGGACAAATTCATTGCTGTTTTGTGTTAACCTAACAAGAATAATGAAGGTGGCATATCCATTGATCAGTGTTTCACCCATTAGGCCTAAGCCACAGTTAATATGAATTAATTACTTTATTAAGTGCATTCATATTTCTCTACAAAATGCACATATGTATATAATAAATACACACACACTGTTTGTGTTTATGCTTAAGTGTGTGTTTGATCTTTGAAATGATAAAGTTCTGAATTACAGAAGAAAAGAAAAACCTTTTTGACATGTAGACCAGTATGTTTCAATGTTATTAATATCCCAGTAGTGACGATGTCTTTGTGTTTCATTCCTCTCATCACACAGAGAATGCCGTTAAGGATCCCCGCATAGATCGTGCCATCTGTGTTTGCAAGAAAGTTATCGCTGCTTTTTCCTATAGCTGGAAAAAAGAAGAGAGCTGGGCAAAGCACAGTCAGAACTTCGCCTACCTCTTCATCAGCTAACAGAGTCCCCAACCAGGTGGGGCTCCTGGCAAAAAGTGATTGAACGATTCCTGGAACAAGAGAAGGCTATATCCCATGTCCTGGGGTCTGATATGAAAAGTCGCCATCTTGTGCCCTCTTGGCAAGACATTGACATTTTGGAGTAGGTAAATAAGGCAGTCAAACCACTGCAAGACTTTACTGATGTGCTGTCAGGGGAAATGTACGCAAGTGTCTCTTACATTAAACCCGTTATCCATTTGTTCAAAACCAGTCTTTTGCAGCTTGAGGAAGACAACACAGAGCTTACTAAAACAATAAAAAGGAACATACTGGGATACCTTGATGAAAAGTACAGTGACCCTGTAAAGGATGAGCTGTTGGACATGGCCTGTCTGATGGACCCAAGGTTCTGAACAACCTACATTGACCCAGACAAGGTGGAACAAGTCAAAAAAAGAGCTGTCAATGAACTACTATCTTTCCCGACTGACAAGTTCACCACAGCCTGGTCCAGTTGTGCAGGTGGACCAAGAAGAGGCAAGGCCTCAATCACACCCTAAGAGGAAAAATACTTTAGCAACCTTCTTCAAGAGGAATCATGCGCCAACCTCTGACCAGTCAGAGGCAGTTAAAATAGAGACTGAACTAGCAACCTATCTGCTATCGCCAGAGGCAGACCCCGACACTGATCCACTTAAGTGGTGGAAGAGCCATGAATCTGACTTCTCAAGGCTCGGTAACCGGGCCAAGAAGTACCTCTCTATCCCGGCAACAAGTGCCCCATCTGATGGCCCACTCACACGGCACTTAACGAAGGGCAACGAAGCCCTGACGAAACAAGAAATATGGACTTTTGTTGACATCGTTTAACCTTCGCTCAGCTTCGCTCCTGCAGCTGGCACTTCGTCAGGATTTTTAAACTATTGAAAAATTTGAACGAAGGGCAACGAAAACCTCAATTCCTCCGTGTTTCGTTTTGCTGTTGTTCTTGAGGGTTTTTTATCAATTGCTTAGTTTTTGTAACATTAGCGTTTAGTTTGACTTCGTTCGACCAGCTGAGTGTTTTCACACAGTGCAGAAGCCAGTTTGTGAGCACTGAGGCCGCTGCTGTGTTAATGTCCCTCGGAAATTACAGGACGAATAGGGGTTACTTTTGTTAATTTTTTGATCAAATAAAAGTCAAACTTGTTTTGAGTTATCTGTTATTTGTACTTATTGCTTTTTTTAAAAAAGTAGGGGGGGGGGGGGGGGGGGGGGGGACAAAATCGAAAATCGAATTCATTGTGAAAAAATCTGAGATTTTCTTTTTGACCATATCGCCCAGCCCTATTTTTAAGTATTGCTGATGGACTATCATTTAACACAATCATTCCTCCTAGCAAGCACCAGAAAATCTGGTTATAATGCATACTGCTCACCAGTTTAGCATGCTGGGCTGTCAATCCATCAGGATACTGCAGCAGAGCCTGGAACTGACTGTTCTTTGTGAAGGTGATGATCCTTAACACAGTCCCAAACTTTGAGAAGATCTGAGCACGAATGAGACAAGTGATCAAAACAGATACAGGACAGTCCACTTCATAACTATGAGCTCATGGTGCATGAGCTAGGCTGTGCTAGCATGTTACCTGGTACAGGACATCCAGAGTGACTGGGTATGCCAAGTGTTCCACCACCACCCTCAGGACTGGACTGGGGGCCACCATAGCAGTGTCCATATGGGACACACCTACAGCCTGAAGAGCTGCTTGGGCCCTCTGTGAAAGAAAAATCCGTTACATCATGCTGGAAGATCAAAAACAAACTATGCAGCCACATGCTGTACAGATACCAAGCGGCTAGTACAAGTGCTATCGCTGCTAGCTCTCAGTGTTACCACTTGATTCGGGGAGTTATCAGTCTTGAGTTCTTTGTGGTTGGAGAACTGGATGTAGATTGGATGGTTCCTGATGAGGGGTGGCACCGTGGAATAGTAGCCCACCATGGTCTGTGCAGCATCCTCTGAGTTCATCTCTAGGAAAGCCTGAGTACGCAGACAGGAGGAGCCCAGACGACTCAGTGTGGGAACAAGACCTTCACAGAACCCACTGCATTCATCCCAACAAGACCCTGAATCTTTGCAAAGATAACTGCTTTGTCTTAGTCAGGGTTCAGGAAGAACTTGCCTGGTTCTTGGCTTTCAGCATCAGCAAGTTGGTGACGGCTCCAAAGGGGAGGCCCAAGGCTATGACTTCAGTCTCACTGACATCGCTGGGAAGCTTGCGGACATGGATTACCCTGGATGGCACCGTGGGGCCCCTGATGTCAACTTTGAACTTCTTGCTGTCACTGCCATTGGCTAAAGTAGAGAAGCCTTATGACAATGTGACATTAGGACATCTTCACCACAAACATGTACCAACTGAAGCCAGTGATGGCATACTGACCCAACCCTGTAGAAGTTCACTGACTAGTACATCGACTCATGGCAATTAAGGACTGCAACAACCAATCAGATTCAAGTAAATTATATCTTGAAAAAGTTGACTTTTATTTTTTATTATCTGACTTACTGAGGTCCCATGCAACTACACAGAGGTCCTACTAGGGAACTAAAACCATATCCCAGTATGTGTGAGTTAAATACAATCTTATACATTAGCTGAAGTTAGCATGGAGCTCAAGGGTTTCCACTCCCAGACCCCAACCCCTCTTCAAACATTTTAAAGACATTCTTAAACATAACAGTTTAATAACCAGCATTCTGCTACTTAGAAGATATTTTTTTTAGCAGTAGAATGGATGTTTTTGGGGGTTTGTTTTTTGGGGGGGGGGGTGCAACTGTAACATCTGGCCTGTTTGTCCTCTCAGTCATTTATCTACATATGACATTACTCCTATAAACTTTATCTCGGCAATCTTTCGCGTGGGAGAATGCGCTTTCAAGGATTCAAGCAACTTTATTTGTCATGCCAACTCACATTTCCATTTTAGTGGTACAGACTTAGTATTCAGGTCCTGGTTTTTATATATATATATATATATATATATATATATATATATACACATATACATACACACACACACACACCCATTAAAATAAAATAAAAGCCAAAATTAGCCATATTTAATACCAAATATAAGTGTGAACAGCAATAGACTATAATATTGCACCGGGAATGAAGTGAAAACCAATTCTGCACATGAGCAATTAAAGTGGTTTTAGTGCAGTCTATATGTGATGGTGAAAGTTCTATGGCGCACGGCTAAAGTTCAACAATCTGACAGCCACAAGGAAGAAGCTGTTTCTGAGCCTGGTAGTTCTACTCTGAATGCTCCTGAACCGCCTGCCTGAGGGAAGGGGCTGAAACAGGCTGTGTGCGGGATGGGAGGAGTCCCTCACAATGTGGAGAGCCCTTCCTCTGCACCATGATGAGGTGCTGGGAAGGCTACTCCCTACAATCCTCTTCCCAAGTCCAGCTCACCACAGCTTCCTAAGGAAGTAGAGGCGCTGGTGGGTTTTCCTGACCAAACGGGAGGTGTTGGCACCCCAGGTGAGGTCAGTAGATATGTGCACACCCAGGTACCTGAAGCTGGAAACAACTTCCACAGCTGCTCCTCCAATGTACAAGGAAGGGGGAGGGCACTTGTTCTTCCTAAAATCCACCAGCATTTCCTTGGCCTTCTTCACAGTGATGCAGAGATTGTTATCTCTGCATCACTGCACCAGATGTCCCACCTCCTCTCTGTATATGGACTCATCATTGTCCTTGATGCATCCCACTACTGCTGTGTCATCCGCGAACTTCACTATATGATCGCTGGGATGGCTCGCTGAGCAGTCATATCTTAGCAGAGTGAACAAGAGGGGCTCAGCACACAGCCCTGAGGTAAGCCAGTCCTGAGGGTGATGGAAGAGGAGATGGTATTGTGGATCCTTACAGTCTGTGGTCAGTTGGTCAGGAAGTCCAGGACCCAGTTCCCCAGTGTGGAGCTCAGACCAAGGGAGCAGAGCTTCTGCACCAGGGTCTGTGGGATGATGGTGTTAAAAGTGGAGGAAAAGTCCAGGAAGAGCAGGCAGACATATGAGTTCCTGCTCTCCAGATGGATGAGGGCTGAGTGACTCACAGATGAAATGGTGTCCTCAGTGGAGCGGTTCCGCTTATAGGCATACTAGTGGGGGTCTACAGTGACGTCGATGGAGTCTTTGATGTGGGTCATGACCAGCCTCTCGAAGCACTTTATAATCACTGAAGTAAAAGCTATAGGTCGGTAGTCATTCTGGCCTCTCACTATGGAGCACTTGGGGATGGGGAGTCTTTAAGCAGGTGGGTGTTAAAGATTTTGTATATATGTTATCACTGTTAAACGTTTGTACATTTGTCTTCTTTCTCATGAGAACGGTGTTGTGCTGTTTTGCACTTCACCCTGAGAATGTATGTGTTATTCAACCTTGTTTTAGCTTTGTCTTCTTTCTCATGAGAACGGAGATGTGCTGTTTTGCACCTGTCTTAATGCAATCCTGAGAATTCAATTTTGTTTTAGCACTCTGGGGTCAATCTGAGCTGGGAATGAAGGACTGGATGTACTTATTGTTATAACATAACTTTGTTTTCGCAGCCTCTAACGACTGGGAGCAAGAGAACGTTTTGACTATTGTGATGTGGTGTTTAGTGTGAAGGAGTGTGGAAGACAGGACACTTCAGGCAGATGCAGAACAGCTGATACCTGCAACAGACGAACGAGATGTGCTGACCTGAAGTGTTCTTCCTTACAGCTGCACTTGACGTATGCGTTTATGTTATGGGAAGAAACTTGTCTTGCGTCATTACCCCCACCCTTAGGACAAGTTTCTTGTTTATGTGATGAGGGCGTCTCTTAATAAAAAGAGCGGAAAAGCAGGCCAGACTTTAGTGTAGCCTTGGTGTACAGCCTGGCCGCACTCCGCGCGTAATATTTGATTTTCTGTCTCACTGGTGTTTCTTGACTCTGTTTGTCTTGTTAAAGGTTTTAAAAAATGTTTGGAGGAGAAAATACCCAACAGTGGGGACGGCTGCCAGAGTCAGTGATGTGTTGAGCACCTCAAACAGCTGGTGTGTGCAGTCCCTCAGTGCCCTCCCAAGAATATTGTCAGGGCCTGCAGCTTTCCGGGGGTTAATCCTCTGGAGGGTCTTCCTTACGTCTGCTGCGGTCACACTGAGGGGCATGTCACCAGGAAGTGGTGTGAGTCTGATGCTGGGGGGCATGTCCGGGTCCTCAAAGCGGGCAAAAAACCTGTTCAGTGCATCTGGCAGAGGGGGTCCCTTGGGCATTGTGCATCCCTAATGGTGTAATCCGTGATGCACTTTATGCCCTGCCACATGCGCTGGGGGTCACTGGTGGTAAAGTGACCCTGGATTTTCTGAGCGTATGTGGCCTTTGGCTCTCATGATGCCGGCTTTCTGCTCCTTCCTTGCCGCTGTGAGCGCTGATGCCTCACCTGCCCTGAACACAGCGTCCCTAGCTTTCAGCAGAGTTCTCACCTCAGCATTCAGCCAGGGTTTCTGATTTGGGCAGCAGGTTACTGTCCTGGTGGAAGTGACATCATCAGTGCATTTGGAGATGAAGTGGAAGATGGAGGAGGTGTATTCCTCTAGGTCCACCTCTCCCTCACACGTAGCTGCCTCCCTGAAAACCTGCCAGTCTGTGCACTGAAAGCAGTCCTGGAGCATAGAGGCTGCATCTTTGGGCCACACGGTGACTGTCCTCTTTATGGCCTGTACCGCCTCACCAGCGGGCAATACGCTGGTGCCAGCAGGATGGAGATGTGGTCGGAGGAGCCACGATGGGGGCAGAGGAGAGCTCTGTACGCTCCATCAATGTTGGTGTACACACAGTCCAGAGTGTTGTCTCCCCGTGTGGGAAATGTGACATGCTGGTAAAAACAAGGCAAAGTGTCCATCAGTTTCATGTGATTAAAGTCCCCTGCAACCACGTAAAACGCCTTTGCTTTGTGTTTTTGACTGCGCCTTTTTCCTCGTCCATGATGTCTGTGTCTGCTTGTACCTTTGAACCCTGCTTACCTATGACTGCATTTTTGCCTGAGCGTGTTTGTGCTTGTGTCTCGTCAACTGATAACCTGTGTATCAAACCTGAGCGTGAATTAAAGACAATGATTTATTCTACATCCAAGCCTAGTCCGGGAGTTTACATTGTGGGTCCTAACACTTCGGGTGCCTGGCACCTGCCGTGCCTGATAGAAGAAACGAGCCAGAAGATGTTTCTGTGTAGGCTGAGAGCCTACACAGAACAGAGAACAGAACAGAGCCAGAAGATGGACCCAGCGAACTCCACATCGGTCGCCAGAGCCAACGACCTTGCATTCATCAGAGACATTTATTCTGAAATTGAATTCTGTTTTGACTGCTATAGAGCCTGTTTCACACACAAAAAGAAATTTGATTATCTCAACCAAGCCCTGGATCTTGTTGAGGCCAATGCTTGGCTGTATGTTTTTTTTCCCAGACCTGGAAAATCTGGACAAGTGTTTTGCGGTTGAGAAACTTCCAGCCTGAATTAGACAGCCTGAAGGCCATCTGGCATCTAGCCTCCCACTCACTGACAGCGACTCCGAGTGGGAGGACACTGATGACGACGCATCATCTGAGGCTGAAGGTCAGGTGCTGCAGGACACGGCTACTACACTGTTCAAAATTCAAGAGTTATTTTTTGAATATCAGGACTGCCACAGTCGGCGGAACCAATAGCGAATTTTCTCAGCTCTTGATCAGGTATTTTTAGCCGAGCCAGAGCTGGTAATCAATTTTCCTGAGCTTAAGAACATTAAAACGCAATTTCAACAGGGCTATGTTACTCCCTGCATCAAGGATCCCTGCATCGAGGATCCCATGGACTAACTGTTCGAGTCTGAGATTACTGCCGCCTGCAGTGAAAACCCACGAGTGATCACACTCTCAGACGCCGCCATTGCTCCACTCCCGCACACCGTAGCACAGAAACCAGCCACTTACCTCCTGCCTCCAGGTCCAGAAATGCAGCCACTGAGGCAAGTCTCGCTCCAGATCCCTCCCATACCTGCTCCACGAAGGAATCAAGTAATTTCCAGTAATCCGGATCCAGCTGAACTGCTCATCACGGGCGCAAACATATCTGCGCGCCCACTCTGGGAAGCCCCAATCCCAACACCCAGGAAATTCTGAGTGCCCATGCCAACTCCATCAACACCTGCTTCCGAGATGGCTGCGCTGATGACCACTGAAGCACTGCATTTGCCCAACCATTCTCTGGCGGCCACATCCACCTGTTCTTCTGGGCATTCACTGTCCGCGCTGCCGTCAGTAGAGCCTTCGGGAACATGCTCGTCACCACCAGTGATCTCTTCCGGGAAAGCCTCAACGCCTTCTCCAGCGGTGGTCTCCTCCTCCTCGGAGGTACCTGCCATCTCCGCCTCAGCGCACACAGCGATTGCTACGCAGATGGAGCTGCCCAGACCCGCTTCATCTGCATCATTCAGCACAGCTCTTTCTGCACCTCCGGTTGATTCCGTCTCTGCGCTCCCCACGTCTGCCTTGTCTTCATCATCATCAGAATCATTCGCAGCCTGCTCAGTCTCTCTTCCTCTGACAGCCAGCTCTGCTTCCGCGTGCGATGCGGCCACTAAGCTGGAGACGTCGTGCACAGCTGCTGTTTCTGTGACGTCAGCAGGGTGTTTACCAGCACATTCTGCTTCTTCATCGCTGGCTGTCAACTCAGTTTCCATGTGTTTCGCTGCAGATTTGCCCTCAGCAGCGGCTGAACAGATCTCACGCTCTGCGGTGGACACACCAGCGGTGGCTCCAGAGGGGGTCCCCGCCTGCACAGTGCTGCTGTCCCTACCACAGTGTCCGTTCCTGAGCTGCTGCAGCCAGCTCCAGCGCCTGTTCAAAAAACAACCTTGAAGAACTGTTGGACGGTTAGTGATTTTTCTTTTTTCGTCTGTTTTGTTTTGTTTTCATGCCTGTCATTCTGTGAGAAATCTGTTTAAAACGCCATGTTTAAACTTGAAATGGCTTTCTTACAAGCCTGTTGGAAATCTGTTAAAAGCACAACTTCTGATCCTGAAATGGTGCTCTTGTAAATTTGTAGGGAATCTATTTAAAGTGGCACCTTTGAATCTAAGAAGGCTCTCCGATACATGTCATAGGAAACTGATCATTCCTGTGTGCTTTCTGTTATGCTTCAGAACTGTTTCATTCGGTAGGTCTCCCTCGGGAATTAGTTGTCATTTAGGCAGTTTTAATGTTACCCAGGCTATGTCAAGACTCTCATACTGGTTCCAAGATTGGTTTGTCCACTTTGAGGTTGCTCATAACATGTAAGGGCAAATCCTTCCAGTTTTGCACTTTGTGTGAAAAGAAATTGTCCAAAAGATCTCTTTACTTGGTAAAGTCCCATCCCGATGGCCAGGTAGCAAATCACAGGAGGAGGGGCTAAATTATTTGTGGATTTAGAGTATGTACATGTGGGCCTCATTTTGCCTACTTTTATTTCGGTGGGTCTCTGAGTTAGTAAAGCCTCTGTTAAATTCATTTAATCATTGTTTCCTGTATTTGTTGGAATGTGTTGCTAGCTGGAGGTGGGGTTTTGGGATGATGTTTGGCTTTCCCTCTCATTGGATTTTTGGACTCATTTGGGCGGTACTAATTACTCTGTTTCAATGGGTACCCCGCTTCCCCGTTTCAATTTCCCCTTTAAGCAGCTGATTCCCTCATTGTATGGTTCCAGGTATTTCGGCCCTGCATCAAACCGGTTATGTACCCCTGACTCCGCCTCTGTGTTCAGTATTCCCCATAGCCAGGCCGCTGATGCTACCATGTACTGTGAAAAGCATCATGGCGGTCCTCCTGACCCAATCTCGGATCGATCCTCAGTCTCGGTCATGCACCAGGTAACACCATGTGGCCGGCCTCCTGCTTATGGTTGTCACTGTGTTTTCTGCCCGTTGGTTCCCTTGCCTGTTGTTGGTCCTGTTATGAGTTATCCCTGGAATCCCAAGTCTTTTAAGCCCTTCTGTGGTTCTACAGGCTCTTTCTGGCCCCCGTCCGGGGTCCCCGCTGCCCTCCCGGTGTTGCGTTGTTTTTGTGCGGTCGCCAGGTGGCACCCGCATGGGGGTGGGGTACTGTCATGGTTTTGGCCTAATCTGGGCATTGTGCCCATTTTTCCCCCCTTTCTGTTCTCGTTCGACCCGTTTTGTTATTAGTAGCTTATTTTTATGCTGGTTTATTCACTGTTATGTTGTTGCTTTTTACTTTGGCCTTTTTGTTCTGTTCCAGTTTTCTTCAGTCAATTGTTTTCATTTATTGACCATTAATTTATCATTTAGTTATCATCAGCTTATTTTTGCCGTTTTCATTTCTGTTATTTGTGGCACCTTAATGTCAGGTTTTGTTATCACTTAGTTTCTGTTCTACCTAGAGTTTATGTATGCCTGTGCCAGTTTAGTTTGTCATTGTGTTTAATTTCTTAATTCTCTGATCAGTTTTTATCTAGTTTATCTTCTGGTTTGCTTTTATGTCCTGTTTGAGTTTGTATTGCCAGTTCATGTTTATTTGACAAGTGTTCATGTCAGTAATTCTTTTCATGGCTAACTTACACCCGTCTGTCTCATCCTGTCTTTGTCTGCACTCATTTCAGTTCTCACACCGAGCTTCATTGTTATCACAGTCTCCCTTTGATAACAGAATATGACGTGGAAGTAGGACCTGGAATGATTTTCCTTTTAATTGTAAACCAAATTATGCATTAACTCAGAACAATTAAACTACATGAAATTTATGAACACTGAAAAGACTGTAAATGCATTTCAAAAACCACAGCTAAAGCTTGGAGAATATTTGGAAAATCAGGGTAAACTATCTATAACATACCTTATAGTTAAAAAAAAAAAAAAAAAAATCACATTGTTGTACATTCCTGTAAATCCAGTGTCTTTTTTCACATGAAAAATTCTACATTAATAAAAACTCTACATTCTTTTATAAATCCATTCAAAGCCACCATACATTTTTTTCCAATGAAAAAGTCTAGATTAGAAAAAAAAGTCACATAATCTTTCATAAAATCTTGTTTGAACAGCACAATGTTTATTTTCTTACCGTGTCTCCTGATGGCACAGTTCGCTATTCCCGTTTTTTTTCTATGTTCATCAAGCCAGCGACAATTCCACGGATTCTTATCCTTGCCAAACTTTTTCAAACCGTCTTTTTTGCCATCTTCGCTCTGTCTGATGTCGCTCCATGACACAGAAATGCTGCAAAATTCTTCTTTTAAAAACTTGAGAGCTCTTAAAGTTTGCATTGTCAACATGCTACGATTACAGGAGCCGAGCTCACGGAGGCAGGTGCACAGCCGACTCGATCAACGCTGTGTGTTGTGGGATCGATCCAACCAGAGGCTAAGAACGATATTGCAGCTTCTGTGACAGTGAACAGGGAGGCTTTTAGGAAGAAGGCAGAACGGAATTCAAAATTATTCAGGTACCGAGACACACTGAGATTTTGTTGCTGGATAGTGGCGTGCATTATTTCCATTCTTCTATGTTTTAAAAAAAGTGTCACACTGAAATCAGAACATTTCAAAGTGTTTCTGACAGCGTTTCTTAGAGGAAACTGCACACTTGAATGCTGCTACGTTAAAAACGGACCCACAGATTAATTACAAAGTTTACATGAGTGTGCTGTGGAGTTAGGATGATTCGTTTTTAGTGATAACTGTTAATTTTGATGCCGTCACGGTAAAGCAGCCGCTTTCCACTTCGTCTTTCGGCTGTTCCCGTTAGGGGGCGCCACAGCAGATCAACTGTTTCCATCTCACCCTGTCCTCTGTGTCTTCCTCTGTCTCACCAACCACCTGCATGTCCTCCCTCAGCACATCCATAAACCTTCTCTTTGTCCTCCCTCTTCTCCTCCTGCCTGGTGGCTCCATCCTCAGCATCCTTCTCTCTATATACCCTGGGTCCGTCCTCTGCACATGTCCAAACCATCTCAGTCTCTCCTCTCTGACTGTCTCCAAACCGTCCCACCTGAGCTGTCCCTCTGATATGTTCATTCCTACTGTTGTCCATTCTTGTCACTCCCAAAAAAATCTCAACATCTTCAGCTCCGCCTCCTGTCTTTTTGTTAGTGCCACCGTCTCTAAGCCGTCCAACATAGCTGGTCTCACTACTGTCTTGTAATCTTTCTCCTTCACTCTTCGCTCACAAATCACTCCTGCCACCTTTCTCCACCCACTCCACACTGCCTGCACTCTCTTCTTCACCTCTCTACCACACTCTCCGTTACTTTAAACAGTTGACCCCAAATATTTAAACTCATCTACTTTCACCACTTCTACTCCTTGTAACTGCACTATTCCACTGGGCTCCCTCTCATTCACACACATGGACTCTCTTTCATTCCCCTTCTCTCCAAAGCATATCTCCACCTCTCCAGACTAGACTCAACTTGCTCTCTACTCTCACTACAGATCACAATGTCATCTGCAAACATCATAGTCCATGGGGACTCCTGTCTGATCTCATCTGTCAACCTGTCCATCACCACTGCAAACAAGAAAGGACTCAGAGCTGATCCTTGGTGTAATCCCACCTCGAATCAGTCTGTCATTCCGACTGCGCATCTCACTGCTGTCACAGTATTCTTGTACATGTCCTGTACTACCCTAACTTACTTCTCTGCCACTCCAGACTTCCTCATACAATACCACAGCTCTTCTCTTGGCACCCTATCATAAGCTTTTTCTAAGTCCACCAACACACAATGTAACTCTTTCTGTCCTTCTCTATACTTCCCCAACAGTATTCTCAGAGCAAACATTGCATCTGTAGTGCTCTTTCTCAGCATCAAACCATATTGCTGCTCACAGATCTTCACCTGTTTTCTAAGCCTAGCTTCTACTACTCTTTACCATAACTTCATGCTGTGGCTGATCAGCTTTATGCCTCTGTAGTTACTGCAGCTCTGCACATCACCCTTGTTCTTGAAAATAGAAACCAGCACGCTTTGTCTCCACTCCTCAGGCATCCTCTCACTTCCCAAGATTTTATTAAACAATCTGGTTAAACTCTACTGCCATCTCTCCTAGACATTTCCACGCCTCCACTGGACTGTCATCTGGACCAACTGCTTTTCCACTCTTCATCGCAGCCCTCACTTCTTCCTTACTAATCTCTTGTACTTCCTGATTTACTCTCACCACATCATCCAGCCTTTCTCGCTCCTTTTCTTCATTCATCAACTCTTCAAAATATTCCCTCCACCTTCTCAGCACACACTCCTCACTTGTCAGCACATTACCATGTGCATCTTTTACCACCCTAACCTGCTGCACATCCTTTCCAGCTCTGTCCCTTTGTCTGGCCAATCGGTACAAGTCCTTTTCTCCTTCCTTACTATTCAACTTCTTGTACAGCTTGCAATATGCCTTTTCCTTCACTTTGCCACTTCTCTTTTCACCTTACGCCGCATCTCCTTGTACTCCTGTCTACTTTCTCCATCTCTCTGACTATCCCAAAACTTTTTCGCCAATGTCTTTCTCCTTATGCTTTCCTGGACCTCTTCATTCCACCACCAAATCTCCTTGTCTTCCTTCCACTGTCCAGATATCATACCCAGTACTGTCCTAGCTGTCTCCCTCACCACATCTGCAGTACTTTTCCAGTTGTCCAAAATTGCTTCCCCTCCAACCAGTGCTTCTCTCACCTGCTCACTATTTCACACAATAGTCTTCCTCCTTCAGCTTCCACCATCTGATCCTTTGTTGAGGAGCTTCTTCATTACCTCTAAAGTCATCCTACAAACCACCATCCTATGCTGTCTAGCGACACTCTCTCCTGCCACCACCTTACAGTCTGATTTATTTGAGGTTGCAGCTCCTATAAAAAATGTAATCCACCTGTGTGCACCTTCCTCCACTCATATGTTACCCTGTGCTCCTCCCTTTTCTTAAAGTAGGTGTTCACCACATCCATTTCCATCCTTTTAGCAAAATCAACTACCATCTGTCCCCATTCCTATCCTTGATACCATATCTACCCATTACTTCCTCATCACCTCTGTTCCCTTCACCAACATGCCCATTGAAGTCTGCTCCTATCACCACTCTTTCATGCTTGGGCACATTCTCCATCACCTCATCTAACACACTCCAGAAATCTTTCTCCATCTCACAACCTACCTGTGGGGCATATGCACTGATGATATTCATCATCACCCCTTCAATTTCCAACTTCACACTCATCACCCTGTCAGACACTTGTTTAACCTCCAACACACTTTTAACATACTCTTCCTTTAAAATGACCCCAACACCATTTCTCTTCCTGTCCTCACCATGGTACAACAACTTGTACCCACTGCCGATGCTCCTGCTCTTACTTCCCTTCCACTTGGTCTCTTGCACACACAATATGTCTACCTTTCTCCTCTCCATCATATCAGCCAGCTCTCTCCCTTTACCAGTCATACTACCAACATTCAAAGTCCCCACTCTCATTTCCACCCTTCTAGTTTTGTTCTTCTCCCGCTGTTTGTGGAAACGTTCTCCTCTTCTTCGTCATCTTTGCCCAGCAGTAGCCCAATTTCCACCGGCACCGTGTTGGGCAACAGCACCGGTGGTGGACGTTGTTAACCCGGGCCTTGACCAATCCGGTATAGAAATTCGATTCTTAGTTTGCATAGCTGGGTTGGCTTGTTTTACGCCAGATGCCCTTCCTGACGCAACCCTCATTTATCCGGGCTTGGGACCGGCACTCAGAATGTACTGGCTGCACACCCCAGTGCAAAGCAGCCGCTTTGTGCAAAAGGAGTCCCCACACACGGATCGGGCGCGATCACCAGCCGGTGTTGCAGAGCTCCTCACAAAGTTCTCTGACAGCTAGATAGAAAGTCCATTATCTCCTGAAAATAACGTATTCAGACTTTTTCCCAATGTAAAAAGAATCCATCTGCATGTCCAGCCTGTAAAGAAACGGCGTCATGGAGACAGTCCAGGTGCATGCTCACAGCGGGACTAAAATAGTGTCCAGCGACACAAACAGCAGCGTCACCACATGTTAGCATCCAAGATCTGACACACTCTGAATAAATTAAGAGTTTTGTGGTGAAGCGTGCCGCCTCCCGTCTCTCTGTATAGCCTCTGTAAATCCGAGCCTTTACATTCGAATAAAAGCTCACAAGCTTCATTATCGGATGAAGCAGTGTTCGTTTCTTCATTGTGTCAGCCTGATGTTTCTGCTTTTCCTAAAATGTGCATCACATGCTGAGAAATGCCGACAGATGCAGCGTAAAAAGACATTTTCCAGAAATACACCTGCTGACTCGGGGAGGAAAGCTGGACCTTTTGTTTTTCCTTTTTTTTTTTTTAACAGTATAGAGGGGTGTCAAAATCTGAATCACAAGGACAAGCTGAGCCTTTCACAGTTTGAAGTAAATGAATGCCCCAGCCTAGTGATATTGTGACTTGGGAATTCAAACTTTTCAAATTGAAAACTATGCAGCGGAAATGTGTAAAAAAGTCTGAAATCTCCCACGTTTTAAATGGTCTTTCTGTAGATTATATTTTTCTTTCCAACAAGTTTATTGCACAATTGTTACATACACTGTGTCAAGAAAACACAACCATTTTAGATTAATTTAACTAAATAACAATTCAGCACAGAATCAGACCAGAAACAAAACTGAAAGATTTTCATTTTTGTCTTTGGGCTTCAGGACACAAGGTCGGATAGGGCACCGAGTGGAAGTGGTGCGCGCAGTGATAGCTCCCAACTGCACCGCTATAATAAAAATTTCTGGGGAGAACCCTGTACCCAGAATTACCATAAGGAGTGGGAATGCTGGAGGTGATGGTCATTTTGTCCACAACCCCTGATGTTTTGGAGAGAGTCTTTGTGTTTGGACCCAAGGTGGAGGTGATGGTCTAGTGGTTAAGGCGTTGGGCTTGAGACCAGAGGCTCCTCGGTTCAAATCCCAGCCTGACTGGATAATCACTAAGGTCCCTTGGGCAATGTCCTTAATCCCCTACTTGCTCCCAGTGTGTAATGGGTACCTTGCATGACAGCACATCATCATCAGGGTGAATGTGAGGCATTATTGTAAAGCACTTTGGGATGGGAGTTGTATTCGTGTTGTTGATCCTCCTGTCTTGTGCACCAACAGCAATTCTTGTATATTCATCCGTGAATTGTTCTGTGAATTATTTCTGTAATTTATGTCTGTATCATGGCCCAAGCAGAGGGTCACCCCTTTGGGTCTGGTCTGCTTGAGGTTTCTTCCTCAGAGGGAGTTTTTCCTTACCACTGTTGCTCTGGGGGTTGGTAAGGTTAGACCTTGCCTGTGTGAAGCACCTTGAGGCAACTCTGTTGTGATTTGGCAATATATAAAGGAAATAAATTGAAATTCACTGAGCATCTGATGCAGATGGAAAAGCGCAATATAAATGCAGTCCATTTACCATTTAGAAGTGTGCTGAGCCTGCAGCAGGCTGTCAGCTTTTAACAAAGTGCAGCTCACGGTTATTATTTTAAAAACAAGTCACCATCTCTTCACAAGGTCAACTTTGCAATTATTCACGAGTGCCAATCTGTGTGAGGCGGTCCATATGGTCACTTACACCACTGACTTTTACCACAGGTAACTGGTCCAAGTTCTGTTTGCAAGTGGTCACACTGAAGTCACCCATGACCTGCACAGAGTCACCTGTGGGCAATCACTGTGAATAAAAAGTCCCCCTCACTACAGTCTGAGACAACAGACAAAACACCCTCTTCGTCTAAAGGCACCTTGACACTTGCATTTGATCATTTGATCCTCCCACTGGCACGTGGTCTTGCGTGCCAGTGAGTAAAGGCGGCCTAAGCTGCTGCCAACTGTGTGTGAACTGTGTGTAAAGAAAATTTCGAAATCATCAAAATTTCAGGGCTGTGAAATGAAAATTGTGAAATCTGAGGAAAATTTGCAGGGGGGCTGGTACAGCTCCCCAGAAGCCGGGGTCTAAGGTCCTGTGGGGCTCCAGAATAAAATTTTTATCTAATGATACTTTCTCAACCTTTTATTTGACCTGTCAGTGATGATGCTGAAATAACAGAATATGACGTGGAAGTAGGACCTGGAATGATTTTCCTTTTAATTGTAAACCAAATTATGCATTAACTCAGAACAATTAAACTACATGAAATTTATGAAGACTGAAAAGACTGTTACAGCATTTCAAAAACCACAGCTAAAGATTGTAGAATATTTGGAAAATCATGGTAAAATATCAATAACATACCTTATAGTAAAAAGTCACATATTCTTGTGTAAATTCATGCAACCTAAATCCATTCAAAGCCAGAATGTCTTTTTTACAATGAAAGAAAGTCTAGATTAGTGAAAAAAGTCACAATCTTGTCTAAAATCCTGTTTGAACAGCAGAATGTTTATTTTCCAGGGAGAGAAAAATTCTTCCCATGTTTCTTGAGAGGGCACAGTTCACTTTTCCCGTTTATCTTTCAGGTGTGTTGATGAAGCCAGTGACGATTCCACGGATTCTTGTCCTTATAAGACTTTTTCAGTCTTTCTCGCCATCTTCTCTCTGTGCGACGTCGCTCCGTGACACAGACAGTCTCCACAATTCTTCTTTTAAAAACTATAGAGCTCTAAAAGTTTGGGATGTCCACATGCTAATTTTAGCTTAAAGTAGACCTGCATTGAAATAAATGCAGTCAGATCTTTGGACCAAAAAATGACTTACATTGACACATAAGATCCTTCTGAATGTAGTAAAGTAAATCTGCAAGCTCAGATCTGTCATTCAACTGGGAAGTCTTCATTTAAAAATGACAAATTTACAGCTAAAATTTAGCCCTCCACAAAACTGTCATCACATCCGGGACGCTGCCGAGACGTCAGGGAGAAGACCCTATCCCAGCATGCATTGCGCGCGCCAACTGTAATTTGTGGATTTACATCTGCACCTTTTTCTTGTCTTATATGGAAGGATCTACTTTTTTAAAACTTCATATTGTCTTGCGGCACGTTTGGTGAGTACACATTTCTTTTATTTGTGCTTGAAAATTATTTTGGGGGACTTTTTCATACGCCTGTTTGATTGAGTGGTGTCGCAATGAAAATCTACTGTTTCGCCTCCGGTGTTACCGTCGCGAGGTACGGAGGCGGGACCCGCAAAGAATCCAAGTCATTAAAAAGATATAAACCTCTCTCAGCGGCCACGGAGCTCTGCGGCTCTGATTACCGAGATGTGCAGCGCTGCGGAAAGTCTGTCCTTGCAGCAACAGGTGTCACCGGCCGCTCCGCATCAAAACAGCGAGCGTAGTCTCTGGACTTGTGCCAAGTTGGCTGCACCTCCATTCAGCAGACAGGGATGTGGTGCCGGCTGCACAACAGACACGGGGGTGATGCGAGTGGCCTGCTTCGGCGTTTACCGAGCACGCAGACTCAGTAAGCGCATCAGAGGCAGAGAGTGAGGCGTCGGGGAAAAACGTCGCCTGCTGTCGATGTCGCCGCTGATCTGAGCATGCAGAGCTGTATCTCACATTCATTGCAGCTTACTTTTGGATGCTGAAACCAGGATGTGTATAACAGTAACATTACTAACAGATAAAATCAATTTCAATGCGGGATCAGACTGAAGGCGGGAGCGCTCCGTCTTCTGCCGAACGTCACTGCAATGACCCGGATGTACAAACAGTTTTCGCTGAGGGCCAAATTTTAGCTGCAAATTTGTCATTTTTAAATGAAGATTTCTCCGCTGAATTACAAATTTGGGCTTGCAGATTTACTTTACTGCATTCACAAGGGTCTTATAAATACATATCAGCTATTTCTTTGAGATCTGACCACATTTATTTCAATGCAGGTCTACTTTAAGCGTCGCACAGGAGCCACACAGCGTCGCTGCAGCAACCAATCAGTCCTGCTTGACAACTGTCGTAACTGCTACGCTTTGAGTGGCATTTTTCCTGCGTGAAACTCTGCGAATCCGAGGAAACTGATTTGTATCTGTAACACACAGATCAGTGTCCGCGGACTTATAAAATTTACACGTCGTAAAAAAAGAGAACTCTTTGCGATAAGCATTTTAAAAACTCAGTGACGTTCACGATTAAAGAGTACATCACTAACATCCCCCCCCCCCCATGATGAAATCTGCGGAATCCCGCGGATCCGCTGAGTTTTCACAGCCCTGAAATTTCTGGCAAACATTCGTGCCACCTGTGTGAATTCGTCATGAACATTGTGCAACACACAAAACATTGTGTGTTATGTGTGTTGCACATAACAGTTGCTGCGTGCAGGACATCTGAATGATTATGATGAGCTGTTTTTTTCCTCCCCCACTCTTAACCCATGTGGCGGTTCCTATGTGCACATGGATCAGAAGCAGGAATAAAGACTTTCATACATCAGTCACTCTTTTCATATCCAGTTGTGTCACAATATGTGAATAAAACACTTTTATCCAAAGTGTGGAGACAAGGAACAGTAAAACTCCAAATTGATTTTCTCATTCTGAACTATAAAAACAAAAGAAATGAATCAGAAAAACAGTGGTTTGTTTTAAGGCAGCTGAAGAGTGTCAGATCTGATGCTAATTCTAAGACATTTAAAGTAAGAGGAACTCACCGGTGGCACTCATTATACACGGGCCTTTGGAGACGCTGGACAAAAGCTCGTCAGATCCTCTCTGCAAACACAAAGTGCCATCAGCTTGGACATTCATTCTGCAGCTTCTTCAAAGTTACCATCACCCTAAAGATTACACCTCTTTGAAAAGGATCACCGGCACCATGTGAAAACACCCAGAAAAGCTCAGGATGTCAATCCTTCTCTCACACGTGCAACAACAGACAGCATGACAGTGGATGCATACGATGGCAGCAATGCCACAGATGGTATTCAGCAGGGCAACAGTACCTGTGGTTCCAACATAGTGTTGATTATTTTCACCTCTGTTCACATTTCTTTGCAGAAAAATCATGGATGCAGTACCAGGACAGTGCTCACCTTGCAGCAAAGGACAGCCCACAAGCAGCATGGTGAGGTGCTGCCCATCCGTGTTTGCTGCACAGACAAAATGTGGGTGAGACCAGGTCACCCTGTGAACGGGCAGCAGAATGTGGACGCCACTCCTTCCAGAGAGTGCACGCACTCTCTCCCGCTCGGCACGGAGCCCATAGATTAGCACTTCATTCCACCATTTATAATAATTTACTCTGTTTCCTCACGAGGAGTGTTAAAGCTCACAAAACCCACACCTCAGATTGGACACAGATTTAAGATGGGGATCAGATCAATTTTCAGATCAGAAAAAAAAAAAAAAAAAAAAAAAGACTACTTTGTCTTCAATTTGAAAATAAACTTCATGAGCAATGATCATTTTTTGCACATGGTCTAGGATGACAAATGAAAACAAGATGTTCAAAGTTTTACATATTTTAAACACGTCATTTCTAATTTAACCAGGTTAGGCCCATTGAGATCGAGACCTCTGTTGCAAGGGAGACCTTGACAGTTATGAAGCTTCCAATTCACATAACCTGCATGTCCTTAAATGTGGAAGGAAGCCAGAGAACCCAGAGGAAACCCACACAAACACAGAAAGGCTCACCAAATTTGGCTCACCTCCTGCCCCAGCTTTGATGTATTAGTTATTTTTTCATTATGTGATTTATTCTCTGTTCTAGTTTTGCTGTGTTACTTTGTTTTGTTACTTTTCATGCTTGAGCCTTTGTCCAGTTCTCTTCTAGTTTTGTTCTGCCAGAATGTGTTTGCAGTATTGATCATTGCTTATCAGTTGTTTATTTTGCTTTTCTCATTTGTGTTTTCAGTTGTGCTTTTTGTTGGGTTTTGCCTTCTGTTTTTATGTAGTTTGTTTTTCTTATAGCTTGTTTTCCTAGTTTAGTGTTGCTCAAGTATTATGTTCCGTTTTCAGTTCTCATATTCATGCCCAGTTCTTGGTTATGTTATTCTGCCCTCAGTTTTTATTTTACTTTTGTTCATAGTTCTCCATTTCCCCTCACACCCCTCCGGGTTTGTTCCCACTCCACAGCTCTGTACCCATTATCATCTTTGTCTCACACCTTGATTTTGTCCGCTCTGTTTTTTTTTTTTTTTTTTCCAACTCACACTCTTGGCACCTGCTCACGCATCTTTGTATCCTACATCATATCACTTTGTGCACTCTCTTCCTCCCTATCTTGTATTGTGTTTAATCTTTGTTCACTAAACACACCCCCTTCTAGATTGTTCCTCACGTACACCTTGTTAACTCCTGTCTTATTTAATCTCCTCCCAGCCACCACTTCCCCGCCAGTTTGTAATTGCTCTTAACACATTCCAGCCTTTTGATCACACTCGTGTTTGGCTTAGCCGTGTACCGTCTTCTGCTTTGTATTCCTCGACCATGTCTTTTGTCTCATCCCAGACTACTGTGTTAGCTCGTGCCTCTGACCCCTGCTGAACTATGACTGCGCTTTTGCCTGATCCTGTTTGCACCTCCGCTCCGCTGCTTGACTGGCTGTGCTCCGAACCTAAGCCTGGAATAAAGACGACGATTTTTAATACACCAAAGCCTTGCTTAGGAGTCTGCATTGCGGATGCAGCCGTTAAAGTTGTTGGGCAGCCGCCTGCCCTGACAATAACTACAGCACCTGTAATGCATTCACTTTTAAAATCTCAATAAATCGCACTTTGATCAGGTTTGGTTTGACGTCACTCACTTGGCCAGTAAATAAAGTGTTAATGAGAGCAATAACTGATTTGGATGTGCAGAAAATAAATAAACAACAGAGCCAGAAGTTTTTTCTTTTTATAGCACCAAGGCAAAATAATGCCATCAGCACCTCAACAGCGCACACATTAGATTGTTGTTATTGTCTGACCTGAGGAACAAAAGCAGCTCAGTGTCACATGCAAGTGAAATATCTGTGAAATGCTTTTCATATCAAAGAAACTTATCTGAACAAGTCTCATTGCTAATACCCCGTCACACATACGCCAACTGATGCCGAATTGCTTCATAATGACACATCCGGTCACAATCGGGAAGTATTGAGGTGCGGTCTGAAGACCAACGGACAGCAGTCTATAAGCATCGATATATTTGGACCCATTCGCTTGGCTGTCCCGAGTGTGTTGCACATGTTCAAAACACTCTTGGCACCACTGAGATGCAACGCATATCTGACAGTGGTCTGTGTGCAGTTTTGCGTCATCTGAATGCAGTCTACATATTCTGATGGCATCAAAACAGCATCTGAAATGATCTGATTGTGGTTGATTGAGCTCTGAGATCAGTCAGGCACGGAGCTGAACAGATTTCACAGCTGTAATATACATGTTATTACTTGCTCACCGTCTAAACTCTGTAGGAGGTGTGACGTGGAACTGTATCCAAGGCTGTGACAAGATTATTAAACATGAAACTCATCTCCAGCATGGAACCATGCAGAATCACAGAATCATGGAATCACAGCGCAGGGCGCACAGGACCCAAACCACAGCCTGTAGTGAAAAGCCTCTCATCTGATAGCTGTGTACCGCAAATAACCATGCAAAAATTAAATCCCATCTGATAATCCAACCGACATCACAGTGTACAGAGTTACATTTTGCTCCTGAAGTCAGCAAAAAATAAATTAAAGTTCGCTGGAAAGGCTGCGTCTGACGCATGATGTGACTGCTGCAAACTTTCAGCAAAGGTGTCCGGTGGCAGGCATGCACGTACAGTGGGGCTGGAATTGTCACTCTTAGTGGCTGCACGAGCCACTAAGCGTGCGCACGTGGTTCATGTGCACGCATGTCACTGGACACCTTTGAAAGTTTGCTGGCAGTGGGTCAAGCAGTCACAGCATGCGTCAGACGCAGCTTTGACACATATGGCGTGAGTCCGGTCCATATGTTGGTTGTACTCCGATGTTCAGTACTGGCAGGGCCTGTGCAAAGGGAGGAACACAGCGCTGCCTCCCACTCTGGTCCCATGTTTGTCATCCAGACGTTTGGACATCAGGCAGCCTTCAGCGCCTTTTATGGCTGTCTACAGCAGTCTGTCATCTACCTGTTGTCCACATACGCTTTGGATGTCACCATGCAGGTGTGGACTAGGTAATCTGGATGCATTCTGACATGGCTGATCACGCCTCTTTTCCTCCCGACTGCATCCGATTATGACAATATTTGCCGTTTTGGCGTGGTTGCTGCACATTCTTGCTATGTATGACGGGGGCTTAAATCTCAAACGTGGGAGTTTTGTATGTGAACATCTGTTAACACACAAAATGCTGATCAGACATTAACAATCGTAAAACATACACTGAGCCGGCTCTTGGCATAGGTCATATAGGAGGTCACCTAGGGCGCCACCTGCTGCAAGCCCCAAAAAACAAACAATAATACAGCTCTTGACTAACATTTGTCTGAGACAAGCAAAGAATGTGCTCGAACAGCACAGATCCTTAATAACAGTGGTGTCCAAAGTATTACAGAAAAGGCCAAGAGGGGGCAAGTTTTCTTTGCAGCCACTGACTCCAGCAGGTGATTTTACTGATTAACATCACTTTGAGCAGATGGGACGAAAGTCTCCACCAAAATGCCTGAAAGGTGTACTTTTGTAGCCATTTAAGATTAAACATATTTTTTGCACATAATAATTAGATTCAAACACACTGGAAAAAATAACTATATTTAATAATAATACGAGGTCTGTCAATAAAGTATAGGTCCTTTTTATTTTTTTCAAAAACTATATGGATTTCATTCATATGTTTTTACGTCAGACTTGCTTGAACCCTCGTGCGCATGCGTGAGTTTTTCCACGCCTGCCGGTGACGTCATTCGCCTGTGAGCACTCCTTGTGGGAGGAGTCGTCCAGCCCCTCGTCGGAATTCCTTTGTCTGAGAAGTTGCTGAGAGACTGGCGCGTTGTTTGATCAAAATTTTTTCTAAACCTGTGAGACACATCGAAGTGGACACGGTTCGAAAAATTAAGATGGTTTTCAGTGAAAATTTTAACGGCTGATGAGAGATTTTGAGGTGATTCTGTCGCTTTAAGGACTTCCCACGGTGCGAGACATCGCTCAGCGCTCTCAGCCGCCGTCGTCAGCCTGTTCAAGCTGAAAACCTCCACATTTCAGGCTCTATTGATCCAGGACGTCGTGAGAGAACAGAGAAGTTTCAGAAGAAGTCGGTTTCAGCATTTTATCCGGATATTCCACTGTTAAAGATTTTTTTAATGAAAGACATGCGGACGGGTCCGCGTGTCGGGACGCAGCCGACGCGGTGCGGCTCCGTGTTGATAACCATTTGTAAAATCCAGGTGGCTTTTGATGGCTTTCAGTGGAGTGAGTATATGAGAAATTGTTTAACAGCAGGACATGTTCCAACTTGTCCTTAAGGCTTCCAACGGAGGTGTTTTTCCTGTGGCGGAGCGTCGCGGCGGCTGCATCCCGACGCGCGGACCCGTCCGCACGTCTTTCACTAAAAAAATCTCCTTTAACAGTGGAATATCCGGATAAAATGCTGAAACAGACTTCTTCTGAAACTTCTGTTCTCTCACGACGTCCTGGATCAATAGAGCCTGAAATGTGGAGGTTTTCAGCTTGAACAGGCTGACGACGGCGGCTGAGAGCGCTGCGCGACGTCTCCCACCGTGGGAAGTCCTTAAAGCGACAGAAACACCTCAAAATCTCTCATCGGCCATTAAAATTTTCACTGAAAACCAGCTTAATTTTTCGAACAGTGTCCACTTCGATGCGTCTCACAGGTTTAGAAAAAATTTTGATCAAACAACGCGCCAGTCTCTCAGCAACTTCTCAGACAAAGGAATTCCGACGAGGGGCTGGACGACTCCTCCCACAAGGAATGCTCACAGGCGAATGACGTCACCGACAGGCGTGGAAAAACTCACGCATGCGCACGAGGGTTCAAGCATTTCTGACGTAAAAACATATGAATGAAATCCATATAGTTTTTGAAAAAAATAAAAAGGACCTATACTTTATTGACAGACCTTGTATATTATCATCATCATCTTACTAATTGTAATGTTTCAATTCAATTCATTTTATTTACATAGCGACAAATCACAACAAAGCTGCCTCAAATTGCTTCACAAGAGGAAGGTCTAACATCACCAACTCCCCTGAGCAAGCACACAGGCAACAGTGGCAAGAAAATAATCCCTCTGTTGATATTGAGGAAGAACACTCAAGCAGACCAGACCCAGAGGGGTGACCCACTGCTTCGGCCATTCTAACAGTTGGCCAGATTAAGGCATGCTGGGAAATATTTAACCCAATGTCATCTATTTCTTTTCAAAGTAACCTGAGAAATCTTGTGCTGTAAAAGGAGAGTGACTTACAGGTGGTTGTCCATGAATAAGTGTTGCCACCATGTCGAACCAGAACGCTGAGTTATGCTTGTTTTTGTTGATAAAATCAGAGTAATAGGCGCGCTTTGTAGCCAACACTGCATGATTATAGTCAAAGACAGCCTCACACCATGCGAGGTGGAATACTTCCAGTTTTGAACAATGCCATTTTCATTCTAGACCTCAAGCCTTATGCTTGAGGCCACAAAAGTAATCACTGAACCAAGGTGACTGTGCTTGGGAGGGGGGTACAGTTTTAATGTAGGTGGACCAATCATGTTGAGTATGGTTGTGAGCGCTGAGTTTAAGCTGTCCAGTGAATGGTCATTTTTCCAAAAGTGATGCTATCAGGCAGAGTTGATGTGTTGCCGTGACGATAACTAAGTTTCTTGCTCCAGTGAACAAGGCAAAGAGACTGTAAATTTAATAAGTGGGTGATGTGAAACCACTGACACAAGCGGCACAATGCCAACATATGTGAGAGCGATACCACGAACAAGGAACAGATCCAGAGTTAGATCCAGGGTTTTTCCACAAATGTGAATGAAACCCTGAACACATTGCTGGAATCCTAATACATCCACAATGTCCCTGAATGATTGGCAGAGGGGTCAGAGGCTTATTTATATGAATGTTGAAGTCACCAACAATCAGATATATATTATAGACCCCAAGAGCCAGTAAGTAAACCCAGATTTATGAATTAGAGCAACCCCCCCACACCCGCTTCGTATCATGAAGGGCATGACTAAATGTGTACGCCAGTGGGCAGGCTTCATTTAAGGGGAGGACAGCAGGTTTAACCCTCTGGGGTCCGAGGGCATTTTTTGGACAGTTCACTCGCCTGGCAATAAATGTTTTATTATTGCTGTTAACAGCTCTCCCTGCATCCCACAATCAAGTTTTATGTCTTTTTTCAGGACAACCTGTACTTTTAGAATCTATATAATATGCTATAGTGGGGTTTTATAAGAGTAATACACTTATAAAACACCTATTCTCTTTGTACATTCTGCCATTGGGGTCAGTTATAACCCAGCACAACCTGTCCTTTCATTATTATGCAGATGATCTAGAAATCTGCCTGTGAGGACTAATGGGAGTGATGCTTTGTCATCATTATTTAATTGTATTCGCGATATAAAGCAGTGGCTGTCCCAAAACTTCCTTTACCTGAATGATGGTAAAACTGAGATCATGGTGTTTGAGCGCTCTGTCATACCAAATGTGGTAACACCAAATTTTGGTGCTTTGGCTAACTATGTAAAACCAGCTGTGAAGAATTTGTTAGTGATATTTGACAGCTGTTTGAGGTTCAATCAACAGATAAACTCTGTTGTTAAAGCTAGTTTTTCCCAACTTCACCTTTTGGCTAAAATAAAGCACTTTCTCAGTAGACGTGATCTTGAGACGACCATTCATGCTTTCATCAGCTCCAGACTTGATTATTGTAATGCACTTTATTCGGGCATTAATCAGTTGTCTCTTGCACGTCTCCAGTTGGTGCAGAATGCTGCTGCTCGTCTTTTAACAAACACTTTTAGACGTGAGCACATTACGCCCGTCCTGTACTCACTCCACTGGCTTCCAGTTCGTTTTAGAATTGATTTTAAGATTTTAGTGTTTGTTTTTAAAGCTATTTATGGCCTTGCACCTCCCTACTTGTCTGAAATTTTAACTTTGCACACCTACAGTAGGACATTAAGGGCGTCTGGCCAGCTTTACTTAGATGTTCCGAGGTCAAAATGTAAACGCTGGGGTGATCATGCTTTCGCGTTAGCTGGCCCCAGACTGC
This sequence comes from Thalassophryne amazonica, assembly GCF_902500255.1. Classification (NCBI taxonomy): domain Eukaryota; kingdom Metazoa; phylum Chordata; class Actinopteri; order Batrachoidiformes; family Batrachoididae; genus Thalassophryne; species Thalassophryne amazonica. The sequence continues at coordinate 948,281 of NC_047112.1, read as the reverse complement.
GGAACGAGCTACCTCTTGAATTATGTACTATTCCTGACTGAGCACTTTTTAAATCTAAGTTAAAGACTTATTTATTTAAACTGGCTTTTAACACCTAGCGGGGAGGTGACGTTCTGTTTTTATGCGCCGTTTTAAATTTTATTGTATATGTGTTTTATTTTGTGAATTTGTGTTTTTAATGTTAAGTGCTTTGGGCACCACTTGGTGCTGTAAAGCGTTTTAGAAATAAATGCTGATTGATTGATTGATAATACATGTTTACAATCAGAAATAAGAAAGTAAAAAAAGTAAGTCCCTTCGGCTGCTCCCTTGTTTGCACTCGGGGTCGCCACAGCAAATCCAAGGTGGATCTGTATGTTGAATTGGCACAGGTTTTATGCCGGATGACCTTCCTCACGCAACTCCACATTACATGGAGAAATGTGTCAGGGGTGGGATTTGAACCCGGAGCCTTCTGAACTGAAACCAAGTGCATTAACCACTTGGCCACCACCCCAAGAAAGGAAAAAGTAAAGCGGAAAATAATTTTCCACACACATTTATTCAAAACACACAGCAAACTATAACAAACAACTGTTTTGACACTTTATAAAGGTAATTTAGGCTCTTGTGTGAAAGACTTTACAACAAAAAGGTTCAAACAATAAACACAAATGCACATTTTGAACAATATATACAAAATGGTCTATGCATTTTGTTTTTCTTCATCTCAAAGCAATTTCTGTCTGCTATTACACAAAGGTCACATTACAAACTTCTACTTCTAAGTTGACTGTGTGTTTGTTCTCTCCTGCTCTGAAAGCAACATTCACACTTCGAGGCTCATTCAGTTTGAGGAGCAGCCCCTCCCTCACGCTCCATTGATATGGTAAACAGTGCTTTACGCCAGAGCGAGAGAGCTTGCCACAGGCTTATCCAATAACATTCACAGGCAAAATAGTGGCGCAATCCTGATACTCACACACTGTTTGAGCACGTGAGATTGTCATCAGAGGCCCTCCGTCTGCTCACTTTCACTGATCGCTGTGCGTAATGGCGTAGGGCGCATTGGAGCCAGCAGCCAGGGAGCTATTCAAACGGCCAACTAGTAACACATCACTCCTAAAAACAATCTTTGGTTTATCATGTGAGGTAAATCTGCCCTACGACTGGATTTCGGAAAACCATGTGACGGTGAGCCAATTCCGATTGGACACTCTCATTGGGCACGTCATCACACAGCTTCTATGAGGAGTACAAAGATGGTAGACGGCTGGCTCGAATGTCCGCAGTTAACTTTTAAGCAAAAAAAAAAAAGTTTCTATCTCATATCATTAAAAAGTTATTTAGTAAAACTTGGTCTCAGCAGTCGTATACGACGGCATCGGCCCCAGAGGATTAAGCCATGTTTAATATAAACCAATCATATGTAAGTGGTGACCCATAATTAGATCATCAATCAACAGTGATTTCACTTATCAGCGATTTTGAGGACAGTGATCGTATGTTAATGAACCCAAACTAAGAACCTCATTGGGGTAGACATTTTGTCTACTGGGATTTGGGGGTGGTTCTAGAGTAATATATAATGCCTGGTTCAGTCGGCAAGATTTTAAAATTACCTGTAGGTTTCCAATAACAGAGACCACACACAGAGATAAAAAAAAGTCAGATCTAACAAGGTTGGTTGTACAGCGTGTGTTGTGCAGCCACATGATAAAGACAACACACCACACACAAACAGATATGACACACGAACATTTTCAGGTCAGACAAGAAATCTTGCAAAACCTCTCGAGATTAAACGTGACTTCAGAATAAACAGACAGTCTGTGGGCTATTTCTAACAGAGAAAAAAAAGGATACAAAAAGAAAAGGCGTTCTTTAAAGGAGTGGAGACAGCGTGACCACCGGATTTTCTGCTGCGCCGTAACAGCCGTTTTGATTTTGGATTCCGCGCCGTGCGCCCGTCACCTCACTTTCTGATTGGCTGCATGTTGCATTCTGCAGGCCGTGTGCTCTTTTGTGGTTGGAGGACACAACACACGCTGGGATATCAGGCCAAGACAATCCAACATGTTGAATATCCCCGATTTGCGGTCTGAGCAGTACTGAAGTCCTTCCGAAAGATCAGAGCGCTCTTAACACACCACACATGGCAGCAATAACTGATAAGATTATGTTTAAAGCCATCACGATAGTCGTGGGCGTCCTTATCCCTGACTATCGGCGGAATTATCGTGCCATGTGAACCAGGCATAAGATGCATGAAATTCAGTTTGGAGTTATGAAGTTTCATGCATGTTGAAGGTAGCAGACACGGAATATTTGACGCCACAGAAACAGCTAGTGGGGCACCCTCAGTTTTACAGTCCTAATGTTACCCTCCGTGTAGCACTCTATGTTTGCATATAAGATGTTGGCAGCTTCTCCAGTAGCAGGGCTCTGAAGCGAAAATTGTGAAATCCGAGGAAAATTTTCAGGGGGTCTGGGGTGCAGCCCCCCAGGAGGAAGGGTTTAGGGCCCGCATGACCCCAGAAACCAAATTAATTTTGCATCTAATGATACGTTTTCAGCATCTCCTCTTACAAAAAAAATCTCAGAAGAAGCAAATATTTAAATGATCCCAGATTCAACCTTTCATTCAAACTGTCAATGATAATGTTGAAATAACCGAATATGACATGGAAACAGGACCTAGAATGATTTTCCAGTAACACTTTATATTAGCTGCATGCTATAAAGCATTAGTAAAGCATTTATAAAGTGTAAGTAAATGCTTAAGTAACTACTTGTAAAACATTTACAAAGCATTCTTTTTTATTAGCGACTCACTGGTAAGACCATAGATGGCTTAATAATTATTAATAACAAAATATGTAATGTATTTATAAAACATTTATTTTTTAATTCTCTATAAAACATTTATGAATATTTTTTAATTCTCTATAAACCATTCAAGAAAAGTTGATCATTAATAGTCTACCATTTACAAACGTAAAATCAGACACTGTTCATTAGTGCTAAAAATACTTTACAAATGATATTTTTATTGTCTTTTTTTTCCTCGCAAATCATTAAGCACTCTTTTTTATTAGTTACTCATTGATAAGAACATAAATACATGGCTTAATAATTATTAATAATAAAATATGTAATGTCTTTATAAAACATTTGATTTTTTAATTCTCTATAAAACATTTAAGAGTCCCCAAATAATGACTTCTCTCTGCATCTATTTGTTCATCACATTCCTCTTCTGTTCTTTTAGCTGCTACCTGCTCTCTGTTCTCTAATTCTTTCTTTTTTCCTTTTTAGCTTTTTCCCGGTAACCTTTTTTAATTTTATTATTTATTTATTAGTGCTTATTTTTATTCAGTTTCTTAATTTTCATGTTTAGCACCCAATGTTTTATTTATTTTATGTTTTATTAATTAAATTTCTTAATTTTAAGCACCCAATCATTTCAAGGACTATAAACCTATTTTTTCAAACCAAATAAGATGTGATTTTATTTACCTCGCCGACAAATGGCTGCAACACCAAGTGCAAATGAAACTATATCACCGACAGATGGCAGGAGATCACACAATTTTTCAACAAATTAAAATGGCAAGGAAGACATCCTACGACACCTGTTTCTGTTATCATTGTCGAAAAAGGTCAGAGAAGAAACATTAGAATAAAAAAACAAAACAAAACTGGTTTTAACCATTTTTCAGGCCGTATGGATTAATGTTGCTTAATCACTGGCATCCTCACGCACACTTCCAGTGGACACCTCACCAAAAACGATCGTTAATCGGCTATGCGCGTAAGTGTTAGCGAAAGCTAGGCTAAAGCTGCATAGGCTAACCACTGTCGTACCTAATCTAACTGCTTAACATATTCTAAGGTTGAAAATCATCAAGCGGACACTGTTTCCGTCCGAGTGGTTACCCGCTTGATCGATATGAATTTATATCGTCTGAAGTAAAACCTAGTTAGTTTTTTAATACCAGTTAGCCGATTAGCCGCTATCGCTTAGCGGCTAATGGTGACCCGTTCTGAACCCACGTTTAGTTATCGATTAGCAACTAATGGCGGTGCAATTACTCTCAAATCAACATCACCTCCTAACCAAACACTAACATTTCGCGAAGAATGAACCCGCAGTCTGTCTAATACCGCTGTACCAATTCCTCAAAACAAAATATGCGTTAAGTATCTATGAATGGATATATAAAAGTGAATAGACCGATTCGAAGTTCCGAGTGCGCATGACGCGAATCCACTTCCGGTCGCCGCTATCGTTATAAACAAACCCACGTACACGTCAGACACTGCTTACTGTTGCATCATGCTTTGTTTACATCTGCGATTCATGCTTATCTCACTCTCAACACTTGGACTTCAGTGATCCACAGCTCCCAGACCAGCAGCAGATGTTCAACTGGTAGTAGAGGCAAGACGGGCAGGATATGTGCAGTGAAAGACTGTGGGAAAAGCACATAATCTATTGAGAGATGGAAGCAGTGTGTGTGGACTACACAACTGCAGGTTTGCATCTGGGGATTGTAATTGCCCAAGGCCATTTCAGCTATTCCCATTCCCAACTGAGCCAGCCAGGATAGCAGAATGGACAAAGTTAGTGAACAGAAAGCAGCAGCTGGAGTCCAGCAATGTAAAGAACTGGATAATTCTCATGTCTGCAGTGTACACTTTACTGATGGGAAACGGACAGAATTGCACCCAAACAAAACACTTCAACTTGACTATGAGCTAAAGCAGGTGTGTGATAATAAAGCTTATTTCTTCATGATTTTCTGCCTGTTTTAGTGCTTGTTGATCCCTCCTCCACTACAGCGCCATTAAGCTTTTTCATGCGCCTGTTTCGTGCAGGCTGGTGACCATTTTACCTGCCTGAAGAAGTTTTTCACTTGCCCACTTTTTCATTTCCTACCAGAAAACATTTATTCTTCTTACTTTAATTGCAAAATGTCCTTGAAGGGCGCGCTCATGAGCGATACTGAAGTGTTTTGCCGAAGCGTGTGAGGCACGGGTTTGTTTGAACGTAGTGTAGAGTTCAGAGGTTTGTTTGTAACACTGGCATCCCATCAACCCCTGCGCGCGCAGAACTCTGATACGGTCTATTGGTCAACTGTTGGTGACTCTGCTTAACACAAATAAACAGCATCTACAAATGAGTTATAATGCAAATTTAACCTTCACTTTAATTAAGCTCTCACAAAATACTTTACTAACAGCTTGTAAAGGCTTTATAATAGTATTTTTAATTTTATTAATGCGTTGATAAGCATTTATAAATGGACATAAAGTGAATTGGTCAAGATTGTGTTTAAAATATATGTTAAGCATATACAAATGAGTTATACAACAAATTTGTACTCTTTACAATTGCATACTTATAGTAATGGGGAAAGAGACTTGAGCTTTGTACATTATTAACAAATGGTACATAAAAGATACATTGAGCATCAACTAATGGTTTATTAATGCTTAGTAAAGGATTAATTTGTGAGGAGAAAATGTAAAGACAATAAAAACATGATTTGTAAAGTATTTTTATCACTAATGAATAGTGTCTGATTTTACATTTGTAAATGAACTATTAATGATCAACTTTTCTTAAATGTTTGAGAATTACAAAACCATTTGTAAATGTTTTATAAAAACATTACATATTGTTATTAATAATTAAGCCATCTATTTATGTTCTTACCAATGAGTAACTAATAAAAAAGAAAGCTTTGTAAATGTTTTACAAGTAGTTACTTAAACATTTACTTACACTTTATAAATGATTTACTAATGCTTTATAGCGTGCAGTTAATATAAAGTGTTACCAATTTTCCATTTAATTGTAAACCAAATTATGTATTAACTCAACTAAACTACAATAAATTCATGAAGACTGAAAACACTGTTAAAGCATTTCAAAAACCACAGTGAAAGTTTGTAAGTTATTTTGAAAATCATGGGAATATATTAAAAACATACCTTATTGTAAAAAAAGTCACATTCTTGAGTGAATTCCTGTAAATCTGTTAAAAGCCACAGTGTCTTTTTTCCCATGAAAGAAACTCTACATAAAAAAAAGTCACACAAACTTGTCTGAAATCCTGTTTGAACAGCACAAAGTTTATTTTCCAGAGAAAAATTCTTGCCATGTTTCCTGAAGGGGCAAGATGCAGTTTGCGTTCCCGTTTCTTTTATCTTTTGGGTGTGTTCATGAAGATGACTTCAAATTCAAACCAGCGCCAATTCCATGGATTCTTGATTCCATATCAAACTTTTTCCACACGGTCTTTCTTGCCATCTTCCATCTGTCCAACGCTGCTCTGTGACAAAAACATACGCAAAATTATTATTTTAAAATCTTGATAGCTCTAAAAGTATGCAATGTCCACATGCTACTTTTAGCTTAAGAACAGCGTCTTGCAGCAGGCACACAGCATCGCCGTAGCAACCAACCAGTCCCACTTTACAACAACTGTCGTAACAACCACGCTTTGAGTGAGGCGTTTTACTGAGCAGAAACTGATCTGATTTGCATGTGTTATACAGATCAGTGTCCACAAATTTATAAAACTTGTGCAATGTTGTAAAAAAAAAAAAAACTTTGCGGTAAGCATTTTACAAACTCAGCAACTCATGATTACAGAGTATAGCACGAACAACCCCTCCACCCACAATGAAATCCGCAGAATTCCATGGAGTTTTCACAGCCCTGCAGTAGGGTGAAGGCCATCCGGCATCAGCAAGTCACAGCTACCCCATAAAGAGGGCCAGTTATCCACTTTTGTGACCTCCAATTGTCTGATCCCAATATCGGCACTGACATGAATAACTATGTAGCTATATCTAGTGTTGTGTTTGTCTGACTATCTTTGTGCAAGGTCGGCACCCAAAGGTGCCAGCTGACACTTAATGTCAACTGGAGTCTGAAATCTAACTCTGCAGGTGATAGAATCTCCCATCACTAACGCACAGGGTATTGGCCTGGAGATGGGGTAGAAGTCACCCGTGGGCTTAGAAGGCTATCAACAGGCATACGCAAGGCTGAAAAATGATTAACAATTACCAGTGGTGACTGTGAACCGGGTACCACAACCGGGCACCGAATGTATTGGGAGTTCTTCTGCCTAACAACAGTCCGAAAGCCGTCATCTTTAGCCGGTGGAGCTAAGCTAGTGCTAACAGTTGCACTAGCCAGCCAGACAGTAAGCTCATCTGGACTGCCCGTGATGTCGAACTCCACTAAATTAAGAAGCTACTCTAACTTGTGGACACAGCTCTCTAAGAGGGCCACCCTTTCTGTCAACATTGTGCAAGATTAATATAAAGTGTTGTGGACTAGGGCTGCCACAAACGATTACTTTGATAATTGACAAGGTACCGATTATTTTTGCAAGTAGTCAGCTAATCAGATGGTGCGTAAATTGTGGCATACAGCATGCAGCTGCTCTTATATAACCATTATTAGCTTCAAGCTTGAAGTGTTTATGGTTTGTGCTAACTAAAAAAATAAAGACAACTGAAACCTTTATCGCCAACCATGGACAGGGTTCTCATGTCAGTCACCAACATGTTCAAGATTGCTTCAGAGACAATATTTGCTTGCTGAGATGTGCATGTTGTTGGCTTGGTATCAAAGTCATGCATTGAAGAGAAACATTTTTAGTACTTTAATGTAGCATTATAAAACGTTAGCGTTATCACATTTCCTATTCAAACATGACATCCCTGTTATAACGTTACAGCAAATACAACATGTGCTAAGCCTAATGAAATCATCGTCAATGTTAACATTTACAGCTATCAATATAAGTGATGTTGCTTACTACAGACGTTAATGTTTGCGGCTAACTAGCCAATTAGCTTACAGAGACAACTGTCCCTCTTCATCAGAATCAGCGACAACATGTCGCTGATCCATGAACATGACAACAGATGCTCCTGCGTTTCCGTTGTACTGCTGTGGAAGGCAAGTACTGCCTTACAAATTTTGCACTTTTTTCTCTTTAATTTAAAATGCTCCCAAAATTTTGAGCTTCGTTCTGGGTAGCCAAGATACTGTTTGGGCATAACATTTCCTCACGGCTGGCCTCCATTACCTGTACTGCGCATATGCATCAAAGACAGAAAAGCTAAAAAAAAAAAATAAAAAAAAAACTATGACTGATTATTAAATTAGTCACTGACAATTTTGACAGTCGACATAATCATGAGTAGTTGATTAATCATGGCAGCCCTATTGTGCACCAAGAAAACCTAAACATGTAGCAAAATCTAGAGCAAGCTAAGCACTAGGGATGAACGAGTACACCACTATCTGTATCCGTTCAGCCACCTAAATCATCTGTATCCGTATCTGTACTTATAGTGGGCGCAGCCTAAACCGAAGTGGGCATGGTTTAACCTGAAATGGGTGGGGCTTAAATCAGTACATTATTTTAAGTCTGAAATTGATATGGATTGATCAGAAGTTGCTATATTTATTGTTTATTTGAAAACTATTTACACAACAGACTCAAAATTGAGATTCAAATCAATGTTTTTGATCACAACAGTAAGAGAACTATTTACAGAACAAGTTTTTTATGAACTCAGAACATGAACATTCTTAAGTGTATGAATGAATATTTACAGAACAGTCTCAGAATTGACATTCAATGTCGTAGGAAATTATGACCTACTAAGTCTGCATGAACAAGAATTGTCATACTCAACACAACTTTCTTTTTTAATTTTATGATCAAACTGACTTATTTCATTTAGTTATTTTTACTACCTAATATTCTTGGCATTTTTTTCCCACAAAGTTAAACAATATTGATTAAGGTGTGTGTGTCTGTGCGTGCATGTGTGTGACTGTGTGAGAAAGTGTCAGATACTTCATGCAGCCATATTCAATAAAATATTAATATAGACTACTTTGTGTGTTCAGCTGTATGTCTGTAAGTGTTGTGTTTATTTTTAATGATCTGTGTGAACTTGGTGATTCATGCAAACATCCTCACCTCCACGCACATCCTCGGCTCCAAAACCACTCTCACTGATAGGAGTTGGACCATATTCTTCTCTGGAGTTGGCCAGGGTGTGAAGCACCAGGTGGGTGTGAGAATACTCACGAGTTCCTAGCTGAGAGCAGCTACATTGGAGTTTACACTGGTAGATGAGAGGGCCACCTCCCTGTGCATGTGTACCGAGCAGTTTGGAGTATTCAGCCTTCCTGGAGTCCCTGAATGGAATTCTGCATGGGGCTCCAGTAAGGGACTCCACTATTCTGCTGGGGGACTTCAGCACACATGTGGGCAATGACGTAGAAACCTGGAGAGGAGTGATTGGGAGGAATGGACTTCCTGATCTAAACACGAATGGTTGTTTGTTATTTGACTTCTGTACTTGTCATGGACTGTCCATAACAAACACCATGTCAGAATATAAGGATGCTCATAAGTGTACATGGTACCAGAGCACCCAACAGCTTGGGACTCCGACAAGGACAGCTGCATTCCTCCCCTCTCCTCCTTTCTTTCCATCTCTGCTCCGACCTTCAATGTCCCAGCTTCACCAGACTGTGAATTCTTCAAATTAAGATTTGGATTAACCATGGAACTGATCAGCTGGTGTCTCAACCAGGGCTGTGAAATGAAAATTGTGAAATCCGAGGAAAATTCGAAGGGGGTCTCCCCCCCGAGGAACCGGGCTCTAGGGCCTTGTGGGGCCCCAGAAACCAAATTAAATTTTCATCTACTGATACATTTTCAACATCTCCTGGAAAACCAATCTCAAAATTAGTGCATATTTAAATGATCCTAGATTCAACCTTTCATTTGAACCGTCAATGATGATGTTGAAATAACAGAATATGATGTGGAAGTAGGACCTGGAATGATTTTCCTTTTAATTGTAAACCAAATTATGCATTAACTCAGAACAATTAAACTACATGAAATTTATGAAGACTGAAAAGACTGTTAAAGTATTTCAAAAACCACAGCTAAAGCTTGTGGAATATTTTAAAAATCATGGTAAAATATCAATAACACACCTTATAGTAAAAAGCCACTCATTCCTGTAAATCCACTCAAAGCCAGTCTTTTTTTCCCATGAAAAAAGTCCACATTAATAAAACTAATTTACATTGTTGTGTAAATTCATGTAGCCTAAATTCATTCAAAGCCACAAAGTCGTTTTTTTAATGAAAGTCTAGATTAATTAAAGAAAAAAGGCACATAATCTTTTCTGAAATCCTGTTTGAACAGCACAATGTTTATTTTCCAGAGAGAGAAAAAATTCTTACCAGTTCGCTTTTGCCGTTTATCTTTCAGGTGTGTTGATGAAGCCAGCAACAATTCCACGGATTCTTGTCCTTATCAGACTTTTCCAAACCGTCTTTCTCGCCATCTTCGCTCTGTCTGATGCTGCAAAATTCTTCTTTTAAAAACTTGAAAGTTCTAAGTTTGCGATGTCCACATGCTACGTTTAGCTAAGCTTCGCACAGGAGAAACACAATGTCGCCGCAGCAACCAACCAGTCCCTCTTTACGACAACTGTCGTAACAGCCAGGCTTTGAGTGGCATTTTATCTCCACGAATCCGAGGAAACTGATTTGTATCTGTAACACACAGATCAGCGTCCGCGGACTTATAAAACTTGCATGTCGTAAAAAAAAAAAAAAAAAAAAAAAAAAAAGAACGCTTTGTGATAAGCATTTTAAAAACTCAGTAATGAGCAGACAGACAGAGAGAAAAAAAGCAGCGAAGCAATTTTAATCAACCATCATCTTTATGGAGTTAAATCCATGCCAAAAATTTAAATGTATCTGTAGTTTTGTAATCTGAAAATAAAAAGATTGAAAAAATAAATTCTGAAACTGAAAATTCAATGTTTGTTCTTGAATTTTATAATCATTTAAAAAGTATTATCAAAATTAAAATAAGTGTAAGATATATATTTTTCAATTTAAATACATTTTTGATTCAGCTCTAGTTATTTTGATCAATTAATTTATTTTCATTCATATTTCTTTTTTTCACCTTCAGATCTTTTTTCACTTTCAGATCTTATTTTTCAGTTTCAAACTTTTGGCAACGGGAGGGCGTGGCTTTGATTGAGAGCAATCAGTCTGCTTTCAGGAAACGTGGGTTCTTTGATAGATAATGACGTAACACTTTCTCTCCACTGTGTTGTCTTGATACCTGTAAATAAAGTGATGCTAAAGATGTCTATTACAAGTCATTCTAGACCACTCTTGGTCATTTTTGATATTTAAAAACTGGAAAATGCAAAACTATAAAGTTTAACACCTATACCTAAAAAAAAAAAAAAAAGTGTCCCAAATGAACACAAGACCGTGAACGCAGCGCAACATCGCAGCCTGTAAAATGAGGCAGGTCGCTCATTTTACAGGCTGCAGCGGAGTGTTACGAGCTTTCTAAGTGACACACACAGAGACATGGATCAGCAGATCTGAAGGAAGCTTTAATATGGACACAACCAAGCAGACCGCCCGGAAATCCAAAGCCACCCGGAAGAGTGCTCCGGCAACCGGGGGGTGTGACGAAGCCTCACCGTTACAGGCCCGGCACTGTGGCACTCCGCCGCTATCAGAAATCCACCGAGCTGCTGATCCAAAAGCTGCCCTTCCAGCACCTGGTGAGAGAAATCGCTCAGGACTTCAAGACCAACCTCCGCTTTCAGAGCTCCGCTGTGATGCTCTGCAGGAGGCCAGTGAGGCTGACGTGGTCGGCAGCTTGTGGATCAGCAGCTCGGTGGATTTCTGGTAGCGGTGGATCTCTCTCAGCACCTCAGTGCCGGGCCTGTAACGGTGAGGCTTCGTCACACCCCCCGGTTGCCGGAGCACTCTTCGGGCGGGTTTGGATTTACAGGCAGTCTGCTTGGTTCTGGTCATATTAAGTTTATGCTCTGAAACTGCCGGACACTGTTACATCGTCATTAAATTCACTATCCGGTACAACATACAGATCCACTGAACCAACTGTTACACATCGATCACAATAAACAGCTTTATCTCGAGGGTTTAAAGCCTCATAATAAACTTTTATTCTCTCTATTTTCTTTCACGCACCAGCCGCGTAATAAATAAACGAGACGGGAGCAGAGTCATTATCTATCAAAGTAACAACGTTTCCTGAACGCAACATCATGTGAGGACCGATTGTTCTGCTGTCACTCACAATTCCACGCCCCTCTCAATCGAAGCCAATCGAACATCTGAAAGTGAAAAAAATAAATATGAATGAAAATTTGATCAATTAGAGCTGAATCAAAAATATATTTAAACTTGAAAAAAAATATATATTACACTTATTTTTATTTTAATAATACTTTTTAAATGATTATAAAATTCAAGAACAAACACTGAATTTTCAGTTTCAAAATTAATTTTTTTCAATCTTTTTTTATTTTCAGATTACAAAACCTTTGGCCTGGATTTAGCTCCATACAGCTTCATCACAGGCTACGTTTACATGCCGTTAATATTCGGGATAAGGTCAATATTCCGGTTTCTGACTCATTAGGAATAACCCGTTTCCATGCTAAAGCAGACAGAGTTACTCCTGTATACATGGTCATTGGTATCATTTGGAATATCCCATCTAAACAGTGACGCACGTCTTCCACCGGTGCTTGATTTGGTCTGGCGTTCGTGCAAATCCTGCTTCGCGTAACTTTTCAGCCACCTTCTTGTAAATGTCGTTATCTCAGTACTTTCTACCGTCAATAGAAGACATTATATTCATGTCTTTCACGATACTAATGAAGTACTCGGTTTCCTCCTCACTCCATAAGTGTGGTGCTGTGCTGCCACGTCTGGATTTCCCCATGCTTGTTTACATCTGCTTCTGTGGTGTCCGGTGGGCTGAGCGTGCCGCATACTAGTAGTCAGCGTACTCAAAAGACCAAGATTCCTTGCGCATAGGACATGCGCAGAACACAAAATAATGTTCCTTTCTATGGGAATATTCCGATATGCGTTTATATGACCTGATACTCAGGTTAGAAAAGGAGTAACCCAGGGGTCATATTCTGGTTTTTAAAAAACGGAATATGAGTATATTCGGATTTTTGTGGGTGTTTACATGGCTGTGCGCAACCAGGTTATTGCTAATATTCCGGTTATGAAAGGGTTATTGGCTGCATGTAAACATAGTCACTGACTCTGTGAAACAGAAAAGTGTGAAAAATTGATTCAGAAAGGTTTTCATCCAGGATTTCATCATTAAAAGAGCAAATTTACTCCTTTACTTCTTCCAGAATTATTTTTTTCATTTTCTTTTTATTGTTGTTGTTTATGCACCGATGACACCAGATCAATCAATCAATCAATCAATTTTTTTATATAGCGCCAAATCACAACAAACAGTTGCCCCAAGGCGCTTTATATTGTAAGGCAAGGCCATACAATAATTATGTAAAACCCCAACGGTCAAAACGACCCCCTGTGAGCAAGCACTTGGCTACAGTGGGAAGGAAAAACTCCCTTTTAACAGGAAGAAACCTCCAGCAGAACCAGGCTCAGGGAGGGGCAGTCTTCTGCTGGGACTGGTTGGGGCTGAGGGAGAGAACCAGGAAAAAGACATGCTGTGGAGGGGAGCAGAGATCGATCACTAATGATTAAATGCAGAGTGGTGCATACAGAGCAAAAAGAGAAAGAAACAGTGCATCATGGGAACCCCCAGCAGTCTACGTCTATAGCAGCATAACTAAGGGATGGTTCAGGGTCACCTGATCCAGCCCTAACTATAAGCTTTAGCAAAAAGGAAAGTTTTAAGCCTAATCTTAAAAGTAGAGAGGGTGTCTGTCTCCCTGATCTGAATTGGGAGCTGGTTCCACAGGAGAGGAGCCTGAAAGCTGAAGGCTCTGCCTCCCATTCTACTCTTACAAACCCTAGGAACTACAAGTAAGCCTGCAGTCTGAGAGCGAAGCGCTCTATTGGGGTGATATGGTACTACGAGGTCCCTAAGATAAGATGGGACCTGATTATTCAAAACCTTATAAGTAAGAAGAAGAATTTTAAATTCTATTCTAGAATTAACAGGAAGCCAATGAAGAGAGGCCAATATGGGTGAGATATGCTCTCTCCTTCTAGTCCCCGTCAGTACTCTAGCTGCAGCATTTTGAATTAACTGAAGGCTTTTTAGGGAACTTTTAGGACAACCTGATAATGAATTATAATAGTCCAGCCTAGAGGAAATAAATGCATGAATTAGTTTTTCAGCATCACTCTGAGACAAGACCTTTCTGATTTTAGAGATATTGCGTAAATGCAAAAAAGCAGTCCTACATATTTGTTTAATATGCGCTTTGAATGACATATCCTGATCAAAAATGACTCCAAGATTTACTAGAGGTCAGGGTAATGCCATCCAGAGTAAGGATCTGGTTAGACACCATGTTTCTAAGATTTGTGGGGCCAAGTACAATAACTTCAGTTTTATCTGAGTTTAAAAGCAGGAAATTAGAGGTCATCCATGTCTTTATGTCTGTAAGACAATCCTGCAGTTTATCTAATTGGTGTGTGTCCTCTGGCTTCATGGATAGATAAGGCTGGGTATCATCTGCGTAACAATGAAAATTTAAGCAATACCATCTAATAATACTGCCTAAGGGAAGCATGTATAAAGTGAATAAAATTGGTCCTAGCACAGAACCTTGTGGAACTCCATAGTTAACTTTAGTCTGTGAAGAAGATTCCCCATTTACATGAACAAATTGTAATCTATTAGACAAATATGATTCAAACCACCGCAGCGCAGTGCCTTTAATACCTATGGCATGCTCTAATCTCTGTAATAAAATTTTATGGTCAACAGTATCAAAAGCAGCACTGAGGTCTAACAGAACAAGCACAGAGATGAGTCCACTGTCCGAGGCCATAAGAAGATCATTTGTAACCTTCACTAATGCTGTTTCTGTACTATGATGAATTCTAAAACCTGACTGAAACTCTTCAAATAGACCATTCCTCTGCAGATGATCAGTTAGCTGTTTTACAACTACCCTTTCAAGAATTTTTGAGAGAAAAGGAAGGTTGGAGATTGGCCTATAATTAGCTAAGATAGCTGGGTCAAGTGATGGCTTTTTAAGTAATGGTTTAATTACTGCCACCTTAAAAGCCTGTGGTACATAGCCAACTAACAAAGATAGACTGATCATATTTAAGATCGAATCATTAAATAATGGTAGGGCTTCCTTGAGCAGCCTGGTAGGAATGGGGTCTAATAAACATGTTGATGGTTTGGATGAAGTAACTAATGAAAATAACTCAGACAGAACAATCGGAGAGAAAGAGTCTAACCAAATACCGGCATCACTGAAAGCAGCCAAAGATAACGATACGTCTTTGGGATGGTTATGAGTAATTTTTTCTCTAATAGTTACAATTTTGTTAGCAAAGAAAGTCATGAAGTCATTACTAGTTAAAGTTAATGGAATACTCAGCTCAATAGAGCTCTGACTCTGTCAGCCTGGCTACAGTGCTGAAAAGAAACCTGGGGTTGTTCTTATTTTCTTCAATTAGTGATGAGTAGAAAGACGTCCTAGCTTTACGGAGGGCTTTTTTATAGAGCAACAGATTCTTTTTCCAGGCTAAGTGAAGATCTTCTAAATTAGTGAGACACCATTTCCTCTCCAACTTACGGGTTATCTGCTTTAAGCTACGAGTTTGTGAGTTATACCACGGAGTCAGGCACTTCTGATTTAAAGCTCTCTTTTTAGAGGAGCTACAGCATCCAAAGTTGTCTTCAATGAGGATGTAAAACTATTGACGAGATACTCTATCTCACTTACAGAGTTTAGGTAGCTACTCTGCACTGTGTTGGTATATGGCATTAGAGAACATAAAGAAGGAATCATATCCTTAAACCTAGTTACAGCGCTTTCTGAAAGACTTCTAGTGTAATGAAACTTATTCCCCACTGCTGGGTAGTCCATCAGAGTAAATGTAAATGTTATTAAGAAATGATCAGACAGAAGGGAGTTTTCAGGGAATACTGTTAAGTCTTCTATTTCCATACCATAAGTCAGAACAAGATCTAAGATATGATTAAAGTGGTGGGTGGACTCATTTACTTTTTGAGCAAAGCCAATAGAGTCTAATAATAGATTAAATGCAGTGTTGAGGCTGTCATTCTCAGCATCTGTGTGGATGTTAAAATCGCCCACTATAATTATCTTATCTGAGCTAAGCACTAAGTCAGACAAAAGGTCTGAAAATTCACAGAGAAACTCAGTAACGACCAGGTCGACGATAGATAATAACAAATAAAACTGGTTTTTGGGACTTCCAATTTGGATGGACAAGACTAAGAGTCAAGCTTTCAAATGAATTAAAGCTCTGTCTGGGTTTTTGATTAATTAATAAGCTGGAATGGAAGATTGCTGCTAATCCTCCGCCCCGGCCCGTGCTACGAGCATTCTGACAGTTAGTGTGACTCGGGGGTGTTGACTCATTTAAACTAACATATTCATCCTGCTGTAACCAGGTTTCTGTAAGGCAGAATAAATCAATATGTTGATCAATTATTATATCATTTATCAACAGGGACATAGAAGAGAGAGACCTAATGTTTAATAGACCACATTTAACTGTTTTAGTCTGTGGTGCAGTTGAAGGTGCTATATTATTTTTTCTTTTTGAATTTTTATGCTTAAATAGATTTTTGCTGGTTATTGGTGGTCTGGGAGCAGGCACCATCTCTACGGGGATGGGGTAATGAGGGGATGGCAGGGGGAGAGAAGCTGCAGAGAGGTGTGTAAGACTACAACTCTGCTTCCTGGTCCCAACCCTGGATAGTCACGGTTTGGAGGATTTAAGAAAATTGGCCAGATTTCTAGAAATGAGAGCTGCTCCATCCAAAGTGGGATGGATGCCGTCTCTCCTAACAAGACCAGGTTTTCCCCAGAAGCTTTGCCAGTTATCTATGAAGCCCACCTCATTTTTTGGACACCACTCAGACAGCCAGCAATTCAAGGAGTACATGCGGCTAAACATGTCACTCCCGGTCTGATTGGGGAGGGGCCCAGAGAAAACTACAGACTCCGACATTGTTTTTGCAAAGTTACACACCGATTTAATGTTAATTTTAGTGACCTCCGATTGGCGTAACCGGGTGTCATTACTGCCGACGTGAATTACATTCTTACCAAATTTACGCTTAGCCTTAGCCAGCAGTTTCAAATTTCCTTCAATGTCGCCTGCTCTGGCCCCCGGAAGACAATTGACTATGGTTGCTGGTGTCGCTAACTTCACATTTCGCAAAACAGAGTCGCCAATAACCAGAGTTTGATCCTCGGCGGGTGTGTCGTCGAGTGGGGAAAAGCGGTTAGAGATGTGAACGGGTTGGCGGTGTACACGGGGCTTCTGTTTAGGGCTACGCTTCCTCCTCACAGTCACCCAGTCGGCCTGCTTTCCCGGCTGCTCTGGATCTGCCAGGGGGTAACTAACGGCGGCTAAGCTACCTTGGTCCGCACCGACTACAGGGGCCTGGCTAGCTGTAGAATTTTCCACGGTGCGGAGCCGAGTCTCCAATTCGCCCAGCCTGGCCTCCAAAGCTACGAATAAGCTACACTTATTACAAGTACCGTTACTGCTAAAGGAGGCCGAGGAATAACTAAACATTTCACACCCAGAGCAGAAAAGTGCGGGAGAGACAGGAGAAGCCGCCATGCTAAATCGGCTAAGAGCTAGTAGCTACGCTAAGCTAGCGGATTCCTAAAAACATGCAAAGTGAATAATGTGTAAATAATTTAGAGGTGATTCAGCAGAAGGAGTGCTTTAGTTAAGGCACGTAAAGATTACACTGGGAAACAAATCGTAATCTAGATAACTAGATCAATCTAACTGCGCAGATTAAACAGCTAACAGATACAGAAAAACACCGCTGTGCTCTGGAACAGGAAGTGATACAATACCGCAGTGAGAGCCAACCAGGGCCAACCAGCCAATTAGGTGAGAAGTCTCTTCAACATTGCGTGGAGGTCTGGGACAGTGCAGAAGGAGTGGCGAGCTGGGGTGGTGGTCCCCATATTTTAAAAAAGGAGACCAGAGTGTGTGTGCCACCTACAGGGGCATCACACTACTCAGCCTCCCTAGTAAAGTCTACTACTGGTTGTTGGAAAAGAGGGTTGTGCCGACAGTTGAATTATTTGTGACAGTTCTAATTCTATTGCTCAAGAAACAGGAAGTGTTCTGTGACCATGGCTAACATTGTACAAGCCCCAGCCACATGGTGAAAGAGCTACTATCAGTTTGTGTTCATTTTTGTCAGACAAAAGTCATTTTCACATCTGCAAAATGATTTCTTTGTAATCTGATCTCAAAGTTTCATACAAGGTTTTGTGCATGTTCAAAACTTTGAGCGGAGATGAGGTGGACCTTCAACACTGCCTTCACCTTTGTTTGCTGGTTTAAGCTCTACAAACAGAGCTTTTGCAGGACAGAGGGTGCAATCTTGGAAGTATTAATGTTACAATGTCAAAATAAAGGTTTTGAAAATGAATCCCCAAAATTTTCATAATAAAGGATGCACACCATCATGCCATACGCAAGCCACATCCGAAAGCTGAGGTCGATCTGACAGAGATATGCGAGCCACATACACACACCTACACACAAACATTTCTTGCTTTACAGATAGTTGCTGCATTGTGCCTGCAAGGTTTTTGTATTTTTTGTCTACATTAAGGTGATTTTATGTAGCCAGCCCAGTACCACTCATCACAACTAAATTGAAAAATTTACAGCCAACCCATGTGATTGGTATCGTCATCAGCACTCAAGGCTGACTGGTAATGGAATTGACAGCATAAAACCTGATCGGAGCATCCCTACTAAGATATAGTCTATGTGGTTAATATGGAAAAAACTGACTGTGCACATCACATCGACTATTTTTTTTTTTCTGGCGCTGCACCAGACATCAGCTGACAAGGAATACATTTAATACATGACCCAAGGATAGGACAAAACAGACAGGTGATTTATTCTTTATCTGTGAGGAAGTCGGACATTTTTATTGAAACTGCCAGTCCAACAAACATAATATTGGGCTGAGTTTCTGGAAATGGCGACCTGCACTTCAAGCAGAATTTTGCGTGAAACAGCCATGGCGTTCAGACACGCGAATATGGTACAACCACACATACACATGAGTTCTGTCATTACTTTGACAGCATCTTCAAAAACAGGTGGTTTTACTGCTGATGTTTTTAACAGCAGATTTTTAATGATTTAAGCCAAAGGCATTTTTTAGATGCCACAGAATACTGTTTTAGCACCTACATGCAAGCAGGCAGCCGGATGCAGGGTAAGCGTGTGGGTGATGAAAAGGAAGCAGCTTACCTTTGTGCCAGCTGTGATATCGTGGTGGACACTGCTGTGAAAAAAATAAATAAAAATCAAAGATTAATAAAGACTGAGGCTAAAGCTGAGAGGATTCCTGAAGCGTTTGTTACCCCTCTGAATTCAAATTACTAACTATTATTTATTCAGACCTTTGTCTGGCAATGTGACCAAGCATGAATTTACATATGGCCCTTGGTTCCAAAGAACGTATTGTTAAAAAAAAATAAATAAATAAAAACATGCTAAGAAAATCATATAACGGTACTTTCATCTTAAAAGGTTGCACGTATAAGTAGATGTATATAAAATCTCTGGAAGCTACACAGCACCAACTGCAAAAAGGTCAAGACTGTACCACAAAATAACAACATAAAGACAATTTTAATTTATACAGCACCAAATCACAACAAAGGTGCCTCAAGGCGCTTCACACGAGTAAGGTCAAACCATACCAACCTCTACGGCAAGAACACAGGTGACAGAGGTAAGGAAAAACTCCCTATGACGTTGTTGAGGAAGAAACCTCAAGCAGACCAGACTCAGAGGGGTGACCCACTGCTTAGACCATGCTAACACTTGTAAGGTTTTGCAAAGTTTTACAGTGCCGAAGAAACAGAAAACAGGAAATCAAACAACATAATAACATGAAGTAGATGAGAAGTCAGTAGGCCTGTTCCCGCGACAGAGTCACTTTCAAACGCAGACAGCAGCATGCAGCACCTACTTCAGTCCTTGTATCTCACAATCACTCCGGCCCCCTGTGGTTTGGCTCCCTCAATCAGGTAATCCTATGTGACTTCGTCCGTGCCTCGGACAGAGAAAAACATCACGACAGTGAATAAGACCATCACAGCACAGCATACATATACAAATTATAATTTCTGCATAAACATATAAGAAATTTGACCTTTAAAAAAATACAAGCAATATGGGCCTATGATTCACTCACAGTTCAGGGCTCTCTCAAAGCAACCGAATAATGCCACCATCATGCTACAATCTCACCGTGCCAATTTTCAATTAGGGTGTTCCCTGTTTTCCTGGGTAAATTTGTTTAAATTTACTGAAATTCATGGGTTTGCAACCACGCAGCATCATTATTTTCCTGTGACATCTCATGAAGTGGGGTCATCTCATGATGCTGCAAAGACCCCATCTCTCTAACCTCAGACCTGCCCACAAGACATCACGCGACAGCAAGAATGATTTTTTTTTTTACCAAGTGTAACGGTGTGTCCCGCTCATAATGGCCGACAGCAGAATGCTGAAGAGACAAAGAATGTGTGGTGAATGCTGACATGAAAAAAGGGACTGCTGTGACTTAACTTTTAAAATAAGTCATGTTTTTTTCTTGTTGGCGGCAGGACAAGCAGCACGGAACTGAAAAACACATCCAGAGCAGGCAAACACCAACTGACTTTTTTAAAAACACCTCCACTCTACATTTATTCACAAGCAATTTTCACAATAAGAAATTAAAGAATTTCCAGATGTTGTCTTGAAAAAGAAGCCTGTCTTACGTGGACAACAGTTTTCAGCTGTCACAACAGGTCAGATTAAAAGACTTCATATTTACTCACTGTGGAAAGTTGTAGCTTCTGCAGCTACATTAGCCACATTTACATGGACACTTTATTTCTGATCTGATTGAATTCTATCCGATTGGTGGATCAGATTGTCCTGTTTACATGAACGTGCCCTAAAGTGATCCACTTGCTGTGCGTGTTTACATGCACCATGATTACGATCTGATTCAGTCAGTCGAGCAATCCCATAATGCTTTGCATTGTGACGTCTGCCGCTTGTGACATACGCAAATGAGTTGTACCCAGAAGCCGCCCGTATAAATAATGGATTTGTTTTCTGGAGTCATCAAGATTACTGTTATTCTTTGTGCATTTCTTTTGAAACTGCAACATCAGAGGAACATGCTTCTTCTTCAGGACTTGTTCAGAAAGAGATGAGCATGGCGGAATGTGTTTTTACGTGATGTAGCACAGAGCACGGTTACATCATGTACATGTTTTATAAAACTGTAATGAAAAGGCCGACAGATTAAACAGCTGATTTACGAGCCAAATGAAAATGAAGCCTTGGAGATCAGACAGAGCTTTGAGGAAAAGCATCATATCCCTCAAATAAGTGACGGGACACACAGACACATGCAGGTAGGTTATTTCTGAACGTCTATCGTCTTCATTGACCCACAACCAATAACACCACAGCTACCACTTTTATGACTTCTGCTAACTTTTTTCTGTGGCTTTTAGGTAGAGTCCACTATGAAATCTCACAAAACTTATTTTAAACAATGAACTTTTTAAAAATATGATAAAGCACAGTGAACAATTTTATAGACTATTAGCAGAACCATAAAATCTGATCTCACTGGGAGAGGAAGCCAGTGAAGAGACGCCAAAATGGGTGTAATGTGGCCAAACTTTCTGCTTCGTGCCAAAAGTCTGGTTGCAGCATTTTGAACCAATTGGAGAGCCCTAATGCTGGACTGTGGTAAACCAAAAAATAGAACATTGCAGTAGTCCAATCTAGAAGAGATAAACGCATGGATCAGGGTCTCAGCATCAGCCATAGACAGGATGGGACGAATCTTCACTATATTCTAAGGTGGAAGAAAGCAGTCCTCGTAATATCTCTAATGTGGAGGTCAAAGGACAATGTGGCAGCATAGCAGTGAAAGGTAATTCCAAAATTCTGCAATATGTGCCCAAGGGGTGCCACAAAAGAGAAAATCAGGGGGCCTAAGACAGACCCCTGTGGAACCCCAAATTTCATGTCACTAAGGTTAGATTTCAGATGACTAACTTATTAAGTTTACAGTCTCTTTGCTGTATTTCCTGTAATGAGAAACTGATCAGAGTACCTGTTGCTTCATGTTTGGAAAATGACCCTTCAGTAGACAGTCTTGTGGACAGCTTAAACTCAGCACTCAAGACCACTGAAGATGATTGCACTACCTACATTAAAATTACCCACCCCCCACAACACACTCACGTTGGTTCAATGATAACTTACAGCGGGGCCAAAAAGTATTTAGTCAGCCCCTGATTGTGCAAGTTCTCTTACTTAGAGAGGTCTGTAATTTTCATCATAGGTTACACTTCAACTGTGAGAGACAAAATGAGAGAAGAAAAGAGAAAAAAAAAAAAAAAAAAAAAAATCAAGGAAATCACATTGTCGGATTTTTCAAGATTTTATTTGTAAATTATGCTGGAAAATAAGTATTTGGTCAATACCAAACGTTCAACTCAATACTTTGTAACATAATCTTTGTTGGCAATGACAGAGGTAAAATGTTTCCTGTAAGTCTTCACCAGGTTTGCACACACTGTGGCTGGTATTTTGGTCCATTCCTCCATGCAGATCTCCTCTAGAGCAGTGATGTTTTGGGGCTGTCGCTGGGCAACACGGACTTTCAACTCCCTCAAAAAATTTTCTATGGGGTTGAGGTCTGTAGACTGGCTTGGCCACTCCAGGACCTTGAAATGGTCTTTACCGAGCCACTCGTTGCCTGAGCGGTGTGTTTGGGGTCATTGTCATGCTGGAAGACCCAGCCACGTTGCAATCCTCTCACAGATGGAAGGAGGTTTTGGCTTAAAATCTCACGATACATGGTCACGTTCATTCTTCCCTTGACACAGATCAGTCGTCCTGTCCCCTTTGCAGAAAAACAGCCCCAAAGCATGATGTTTCCACCCCCATGCTTCACAGTAGATATGGTGTTCTTGGAATGCAACTCAGCATTCTTCTTCCTACAAACATGACTAGTTGAGTTTTTACCAAAATGTTCTATTTTGGTTTCATCTGACCACATGATATTCTCCCAATCCTCTTCTGG
This sequence comes from Thalassophryne amazonica, assembly GCF_902500255.1. Taxonomy (NCBI): domain Eukaryota; kingdom Metazoa; phylum Chordata; class Actinopteri; order Batrachoidiformes; family Batrachoididae; genus Thalassophryne; species Thalassophryne amazonica. The sequence continues at coordinate 925,068 of NC_047112.1, read as the reverse complement.
ATCATCCATATGCTCTCTGGCAAACTTCAGACAGGCCTGGACACGTACTGGCTTAAGCAGGGGGACACGCCTGGCACTGCAGGATTTGAGTCTCTCTCTGCGTAGTGTGTAGCCTTTGTTACTTTGGTCCCAGCTCTCTGGTCATTCATCAGTTCCCTCCGTGTAGTTCTGGGATTTTTGTTCACCGTTCTCATGATCAGTTTGACCCCATGGGATGACATCTTGCGTGGAGCGACCAGATTGAGGGAGATTATCAATGGTCTTGTATGTCTTCCATTTTCTTACAATTGCTCCCACAGTTGATTTATTCTCACCAACCTGCTTGACTATTGTAGATTCACTCTTCCCAGCCTGGTGCAGGTCTACAATTTTCTTCCTGGTGTCCTTCAACAGCTCTTTGGTCTTGGCCATGGTTGAGTTTGGAGTCTGACTGTTTGAAGCAGTGGACAGGTGTCTTTTATACAAATAAGTTCCAAAAGGTGCCATTAATACAGGTAACAGGTGGAGGACAGAAGAGCTTCTTAAAGAAGCTACAGGTCTGTGAGAGCCAGAAATCTTGCTCGTTTGTGGGTGACCAAATACTTATTTTCCACCATAATTTATAAATAAATTATTTAAAAATCCTACAATGTGATTTCCTAGTTTTTGTTTTTCCTCATTTTGTCTCTCATAGTTAAAGTGTACCTATGATGAAAATTACAGACCTCTCATCTTTCTAAGTAAGAGAACTTGCACAATCAGCGACTGACTAAATACTTTTTTACCCCACTGTACATGACCTCATGTATAAGGCTAGAGGTCTCGAGCAAAAATGGCCTCATACAAAATTAGAAGTATTCCACCTAGTGTGGCATGATGCTATTCTAGACTATAAGCATGCATTACTGGGTGCAAAGCAGACCTATTACTCTCATTTGATCAACAAAAACAACACTTGGCAACACGGTGGCAACACTTATCTGCGGATAACCACTTGAAAGTTGCTCTTCATTTACAGCCCAAGATTTCTAACATTACTTCGAAAAGAAAGTAGATGATATTAGGTTAAATATATCCCAGCATGCCTGAGTCTGGCCACTATCAATCAATCAATCAATTTTTTTATATAGCGCCAAATCACAACAAACAGTTGCCCCAAGGCGCTTTATATTGTAAGGCAAGGCCATACAATAATTATGTAAAACCCCAACGGTCAAAACGACCCCCTGTGAGCAAGCACTTGGCTACAGTGGGAAGGAAAAACTCCCTTCTGCTGGGACTGGTTGGGGCTGAGGGAGAGAACCAGGAAAAAGACATGCTGTGGAGGGAAGCAGAGATCGATCACTAATGATTAAATGCAGAGTGGTGCATACAGAGCAAAAAGAGAAAAAAACAGTGCATCATGGGAACCCCCCAGCAGTCTACATCTATAGCAGCATAACTAAGGGATGGTTCAGGGTCACCTGATCCAGCCCTAACTATAAGCTTTAGCAAAAAGGAAAGTTTTAAGCCTAATCTTAAAAGTAGAGAGGGTGTCTGTCTCCCTGATCTGAATTGGGAGCTGGTTCCACAGGAGAGGAGCCTGAAAGCTGAAGGCTCTGCCTCCCATTCTACTCTTACAAACCCTAGGAACTACAAGTAAGCCTGCAGTCTGAGAGCGAAGCGCTCTATTGGGGTGATATGGTACTACGAGGTCCCTAAGATAAGATGGGACCTGATTATTCAAAACCTTATAAGTAAGAAGAAGAATTTTAAATTATATTCTAGAATTAACAGGAAGCCAATGAAGAGAGGCCAATATGGGTGAGATATGCTCTCTCCTTCTAGTCCCCGTCAGTACTCTAGCTGCAGCATTTTGAATTAACTGAAGGCTTTTTAGGGAACTTTTAGGACAACCTGATAATAATGAATTACAATAGTCCAGCCTAGAGGAAATAAATGCATGAATTAGTTTTTCAGCATCACTCTGAGACAAGACCTTTCTGATTTTAGAGATATTGCATAAATGCAAAAAAGCAGTCCTACATATTTGTTTAATATGCGCTTTGAATGACATATCCTGATCAAAAATGACTCCAAGATTTCTCACAGTATTACTAGAGGTCAGGGTAATGCCATCCAGAGTAAGGATCTGGTTAGACACCATGTTTCTAAGATTTGTGGGGCCAAGTACAATAACTTCAGTTTTATCTGAGGTTAAAAGCAGGAAATTAGAGGTAATCCATGTCTTTATGTCTGTAAGACATAAAGACTACATCTTGTTATTGAGGTGGGTGCCATCACTGATACATCACCTACATTTATCAGATTTGATATTATTTCATTGGGTGTTCTGACGAAACTTCTAACATCTACTAAAAGCACACCCTATCTTTCGACCCCATACCAACGCCCTGTGGCCCACTCTTGGACCGACTGTGCTGGAATGAATTAATCTATCACCAACCTCTGGATGTTTCTAAATGCTTTAAATCTGCAGTTATTAAATATATTACTTAAGAAACCCAATCTTGAGCCTAGTCTACTGAAAAATTATAGGCCAATATCAAGGCTATCATTTTGTTCTAAAAGAGCCACCGGGCAGCATTGCAAATCAACAGGGGAGCGGCCTGACGGTGCCAGAACACCCCCCCCCCCCCGACAACATCCCTCCCCACAGAGGCACAGGGAGCAGCCCCATACCATGGGAAGCACACAGGGCAGCGGTATAGGCCCACCAATGTATGGGAGCCCCAGAACCACACCACCAGGGCCACGGCCCCCGAAGGCGGGAGCGAGCACGGCAAGGACAGGGGGTGAAGGAGCCACTGCAACCGAATCCAAAGCACAAGGTAGGGACCACCGAGCCATACGAGGGCGGGGCCCGGCCTCCAGACAAGAGGCGAGGCCCAACCCCGGGGCCAGGAAGCGCACACGGCACGACAGCCAGGCCCCCCAGCGCAGCCAGCAGGGCCCAAGAAACCCCCACCCCCACCCCCCAGCAGATAGAATCTCTGTTTGGCTCCCCCTCGGTTGCACGTTGGGCTGGCTTTTCATAGCGTTTGACAGCTACGGGACAGTGAGGTGGTTAATATTTTAGCAGACATTTTCAGAAACAATTTGAACCAGAGAGCTGGGCAGAAATTTGCTGCCAACCGCAGCTAGAACACTGTGGAAGAGAGCTCTCTCAAACAGCTCGGCTTCAGAAACCTCCCCCTCTTCCTCCCGCTCGGCAGCAAACAAGCAGAGAGCAAACAATAGCAGTCCAGAGGATTCATAGTAGCTCTTCTCCAGTATCGGAAAATGTTGCGGGTCGGATCTGTATTTTCCAATGCGTGAATTACATCCGTATCGGAAACCAATACCAATCTGGACAGACACCACTAGAGTTCTGTTACTGTTAGATGTTAGCGCTGCATTTGATATGGTGGATCACCGTATTTTACTTGGTAGGCTGGAGAATCGCTTTTCTCCCTCTACATAACAACACTCAGGCACATATTGTGGAATTACTTTTCATTGCTATGCTGCTGACACTCAGTTGTACACGCCGATAACTGCTTATAATCTCATACATACATAAGTCTTTAGAGCAGTGGTTTTCAAACTGTGGGGGGGGTGTTAAGTGTACTGTAACTGTAAACAGTGTTAACCAACAAAAAAAAAATGAGAAAAAAGAAAGAAAGAAAAAAAAAACATTCTTAGCTAACATGCCAGGAGCAAAATGAATACATTTCTAGTATACGAGGTCTGTTAGAAAAGTATCGGACCTTTTTATTTTTTTCAAAAACCTAATGGATTTGAATCGCGTGTGCTTGCATGAGCAAACCTTGAACCTTCGTGCGCATGCGTGGATTTTTTTTCACGCCTGTCGACTGCGTCATTTGCTTGTAAGCAGCCTTTGTGTGAGGATGGGTGGAGTCTCTCTGCGTTTTTTTCATTCCAAGGAAAAAGACCTAACGACTGGAGCAGCACTGCATCAAATTTTGCCAGAAACTAGGCGTCAGCCAGGTGGACACCATTCGGATTATTCAGACGGCTTTCGGTGACGATCCTATGGGCATCACATAGATTAAGGAGCGGTACAAACGGTTTAAAGACATCTGCACAATGGTGGAGAGCGAGCCGCGCTCCGGGCGGCCATCAACATGCTGAAATGACCAGATCATTTCTAAAGAAGAAGTTTCAGAAGAAACTGCTCTATACTCTACAGACAAAGGAGAACTGCTCACAGAAAAAACTAATTTCTTTGACCCCACACTAGTTTCCTGGCAATATCACCTAAGTCATGCAGAGGCATATAGTTTTAACTTATGGTTAAAATTTTAACCAAACTAATTTCAGACAAGTTATTTAAAATAACATCACGTCTGAAGTTTAATAAGACCCCAGAGGTAGTGTTACTGTACAAAACACAGAACGACTGGTCAAGTATGACGTCAGCCATGCAAGGGCACTCCCAGTAATCCCAGCCTCTCTGCAGCCCATTAACATCAGTGGAGCGGAGGTGGAGGTGGTCTCCACGTATAAGTACCTGGGACTACATCTGGACAATAAGCTGAACTGGGCAGCCAACATGGACGCTGTTTATAAGAAGGGCCAGAGCAGAATGTATTTTCTCAGAAGGCTGGCCTCGTTCAGAGTCTGCCCTAAGTTAGTGCACCTGTTTTATCTGGCTATTGTGTCCAGTGTTCTTTTTTATGCCGCAGTGTGTTGGGGGGGCTGTGCTTATAAGAAGGACATTCATCGACTGAACCGGCTCATTAAGAGGGCCGGTTCTGTAGTGGGTCTGGGCTTGGACTCTGTGGAGACAGTGGTGGAGCAGAGAACACTCACAAAGACCCATGCCATCCTGTCTAATGAGAGTCACCCTCTGAACTCTGTCTTCTCCATCCAGAGAAGCTCAGTAAGCTCGAGATTTCTCTCATTGAGATGTTCTACAGAGAGACTGAGGAACTCATTGTGCCGCGTGCAATCAGGCTGTTTAACGAGGCCTCTGCTGGGAGGAGCAGGAGGGAGAATGTGCTTTAGCGACTAAGTTTTAGTTATTATTTATTTATTTTTGTGTTGGGCTTTGTTCCTTCCATTATATTGTATCTTTTAATTCTATCTATCCTTGGAGCAAGGACAATGCACAATTTCCCTTGGGATCAATAATCTATCTAAGTAGAATATGATGATCCACTGTATCAAATGCAGCACTGAGATCTATCAGCACCAGAACTGTAGTGGTGTCTGAATCCATTATAAGCAGAAGATCATTCACCACTTTAGTGAGAGCCGTCTCTGTGGAATGATATTTTCTAAAAGCAGACTGCAGTGGCTCAAAGAGACTTAAACCTATTTTTATTCTCTTTCTTATTAGTAGTTTTTATTTTGTTATGTTTTATTCTTTTACTTAGGTACTTAAGTATTTGAATTTTTTTATTTTTATTTATTTATTTTAATTTTTTATGTTGAACTGTTCTGTGCGACACTCCTTGAGACGGCTTTTGTTGCAATTTGGCGTTTTATAAACTGACTAAATTGAAATTGAACAATATTTTATTGAATCTTAAAGTAAATATGAAATTGGTTACTGGATCCTTAAACTCTGGACATAAACTCTACATGGTGGATCCTTGATCTCTGGACATAAACAGAAATAACATCTGTTAGTTCTTGTCAAAAGCATTTCCTTTCAGACATTATTATTAGCATGAATGTATTTCCATATGAGCTGCAGCTCTTGCAGATGTGCTGCAGGTCAGGTTTATAAAGAATGCAAGACGTCTCATTTTGTGAGGAAAAAACGTTTTAGTTGATTGTAGTTTATTGTCTCTATTGCAACGTTTGTAAGAGGTGTCATTTTATTTAAAGCGGCGATTCGTTTTGAAGTTACTAATTTCGAGCGGACTCCGTCTCAGCAAACTGGAGTCGCGCTGCAGAAATGGTTGATTACAGACGCTGTATTGAAAACTTTAACGGTCCAAAATAAGCGTAACAGTCCAAACTTATAGCGTAACGGGCTGTAACACAAGTTTGCACTAGCTAGAACCCTGTGATTATTGGGGGGGGGATCTCCCCCAGAAATTTTTTTTTTAAAAGGAGCAAGACAAATTTTGTACATTCTGGTGAATTTTAATGAGTATGAAGCCCTTTGAAACAAAGAAAACTCACTTCAAACTCCATCCATTCATCCATCCATTTTCTTTCGCTTATCCGAGCGTGTGAATAACATGTTCTGTTATTTTTATGTTCTTTATGTGTTGTTTTAAAATTTTATTCTATATGTGTTTTATTTTTGTGAATTTGTGTTTTTAATGTTAAGCACTTTGGACACCAGTCGGTGCTGTAAAGCGCTTTATAAATAAATGTTGATTGACTGATTGATCCAAGGTCGGGTCGCGGGTGCAACAGCTCAAGCAAAGCCGCCCAGAGGTGTTCCCAAGCTAGCTGAGAGACGTGGTCCCTCCAGCGTGTCCTGGGTCTTCCCCGGGGCCTCCTCCCAATGGGATGTGCCCAGAACATGTCTCCAGCAAGGTGTCCAGGGGGCATCCGGAAAAGATGCCCGAGCCACCTCAGCTGGCTCCTTTCCACGTGGAGGAGCAGCAGCTCGACTCTGAGCTCCTCCCGAGTGACCGAGCTCCTCACCCCATCTCTAAATGAGCGCCCAGCCACCCTGCGGAGGAATCTCATCTCGGCCGTTTGTACTCGCAGTCTTGTTCTTTCGGTCACGAGCCAAATCTCATGACCATAGGTGAAGGTCGGAACGCAGATTGATCGGTAAATCGAGAGCTTTGCCCCTTTGCTCAGCTCTCTTTTCACCACGAAGGTCCGATACAGTGACCGCATCACTGCAGACGCTGCACCGATCCGTCGGTCGATCTCACGCTCCATCCTTCCCTCTCTCATGAACAAGACCCCGAGACACTTAAACTCATCCACTTGAGGAAAGGACACCCCACCGACCTGACGAGGGCAAGGTACCTTTTTCCGGTCGAGAACCATGGTCTCGGATATGGAGGTGCTGATCTATATCCCCGGACGCTTCACACTCGGCTGCAAACCGCCCCAGTGCACGCTGAAGGTCCTGGTTTGACGAAGCCAACAGAACCACATCATCTGCAAACAGCAGAGACAAGATACTGTGGTTCCCAAACCAGACCCCCTCTACACCCTGACTGCGCCTAGAAATTCTGTCCATAAAGGTAATGAACCGAACCGGTGACAAAGGGCAGCCCTGGAGGAAGCCAAAGTACACTGAAAACAAGGTTGACTTACTACCGGTGATGCGAACCAAGCTCCTGCTGCGGTCGTACAGGGACCGGATAGCCCTTAGCAAAGGACCCCGGACCCCGTACTCCCGGAGCACCCCCACAGGGCGCCTCGAGGGACACGGTCAAACGTCGTCTCCAGATCCACAAAGCACATGTGGACTGGTTGGGCGAACTCCCATGAACCCTCGAGCACCCGATGGAGGGTGTAGAGCTGGTCCAGTGTGCCGCGACCAGGACGAAAACCACACTGCTCCTCCTGAATCCGAGGTTCGACTATCGGTTGAATTCTCCTCTCCAGTACTCTGGAATAGACCTTACCGGGGAGGCTGAGGAGTGTGATCCCCCTGTAGTTGGAACACAGCATCCGGACCCCCTTCTTAAACAGAGGGACCACCACCCCAGTCTGCCAATCCAGGGGCACTGTCTCCGACCGCCACGCGATGTTGCAGAGGTGCGCCACACGATGTTGCAGAGATGTGTCAACCAGGACAGTCCCACAACATCCAGAGACTTAAGGTACTCAGGATGGATTTCGGTCGACAGCTCAGCCCCTCTCTTTACCCGAGTGTCCGAGACACGTGGCCGAAGGTCATATGATACGACTACAAAGTCGATCATCGACCTCCAGCTCAGGGTGTCCTGGTTCCATGTGCACTTATGGACACCCCTGTGCTCGAACATGGTGTTTGTGATGGACAAATTGTGACTAGCACAGAAGTCCAACAACTGAACACCACTCGGGTTCAGATCAGGGAGGCCGTGCTTCCCGATCACCCCCTCCAGGTCTCACTGTCGCTGCTCACGTGGACGTTTTAGTCCCCCAGGAGAACAATGGAGTCCCCAGTCGGAGCACTATCTAGTACCCCTCCCAGGGACTCCAAGAAGGTTGGGTACTCTGCACTGCCGCTCGGCCCATAGGCTGAGACACAGTGAGAGACTTGTCCCCAACCCAAAGGCTTAGGGACACGACCATCTAGTTCACCGGGGTGAACTCCAACACATGGTAACTGAACTGGGGAGCAATAAGTAATGCTACCCCAGCTCGCTGCCTCTCCCCATGAGCAATGCCAGAAAAATGCGTTCAGCCCCTCTCCACGAGTTGGGTACCACTTCAAACTGTTAAGTTAAAAACACAGTATTGATTATGGGGGATCTGGGGATCTCCCCCCAGAAGATTTTTTTTAAAAGAGCATGTCGAATTTTGTATATTCTGGTAAATTTTAATGGGTATGAAGCCCTTTGAAACAAAGAAAACTCACTTCTAACGGTCAAGTAAAAATTCTTTGTCTTCTGTGGTATTTTGATCTGTTTTATTCCTGTAAATGTGCCAAAATGGGTGCTGTGCCGTGGCTGTACAGTCAATAAAATACAAAATTAGGGCCTAAAGCAACTGACAACGTTGTTCTGCTGTGCACAAAGTAACACTGTCACCCGTTTTGAAAACGCATGCGCACCGAGAAACTCAAAACTGGCTTATTCACATTTAATCCGTAAAATTATCTTACTCGTAAAACAAACTAGGGCTGCAACTAATGATTATTCGGTTGATTATTTTTTTCGATTAATAGTTTTGTTTTTTACTTACATGTGAGTTTTGCCATTATTTCTTTAATCAGAATCATCTTTAATGTCACTGTAATTTGCATTACGAGATTTGAGTGCAGCTCCAAAAGGTGCTTTCCGTGGTGCGAATAATTTTTAGCTAAATAAAAGATAGTGAAATTTAACGGTGAATTATTCCGAGTATATGTACAACTAATATAAACATAAGATAAAATAAAATGTGGCCCAAGTAAAATGTAAAACAAGAATTATATACAACTGTGGAATCATATTGCAGGGGAAATATTGTACATGGTTTACAGATATTGCACAAGAAACTTGAAAGGTGCAGATTAGAGTGATTTGTTATTGTTCAGTGCAGTGATCGCTCTGGGGAGAAAGCTGTCCCTGAGTCTGTTTGTCCTAGTTTTGATTGACCTATACCGTCGGCCGGAGGGTCATAGGTCAAACAGGTGGTTGCTGGGGTGGGATGTGTCTTTGCAGATGCTGGCAGCTCTGCTGAGGTAGCGAGAGCTGGCAATGTCTTCCAGGCTGGGCAGAGAGCAGCCAATGATCCCCTGGGCTGTTTTGATCACCCTCTCTCCCGTCTGCTGCTGAACACCCCCCATACCACGCTGTGATGCAGTACGTCAGGATGCTCTCAATGGTGGCTCTGTAGAACAACACCAGGAGCTTCTCCTCCAGATTGTTTCTCCTGAGCACCCTCAGGAAGTGGAGTCGCTGCTGGACTTTCTTCACCACCACTGTGGTGTTGGCAGTCCAGGAGAGGAACAAAGTGAGTTATTAAAAGGCCTTTATCACGCAACATCAGCGTTTGAGCTTGTAACAAAGTTCTGATGTTATATTCTCGTCAAAAACATACCCAGAGTAGTGTTTTGTTTTATTTTGCAAATACATATATCACCAACACACCACAAAGAGATTTCCATCAGGTTTTACCCGATTAAGAGCATTTTTAGATGCCTACAGCAACTCTCTCAACCACTGACAGCATATTATAGCAAGAGTCCACAAAAGTATTTTAAAGGCCTGACTGAAGTGTAATATGTGATCTTTAATAAGTTATTTTCATGAAAAGAGACATAAATGTGCAGTTTACTGCTTTTTTTTTCTTGTGTAAAAACACAGCTTAGATGTGGTTTGAACAAAACAAATTGTCATTAAACTTAAATAAAACAGATGAAGTGGAGGTTTAAGAGTCACTAGGGGTTCACAGGAAACACTTATTTTATCAGGTTGTTTTTGTCTGTTTCTCTAAAACTGTATTGTGGCATTAATAGTTATTACTATTATTCGGGCCCGAGTAGGATAAAGTCCTACGAGGACCCTATTGTAATTGCGCTGTTTATTATTATTAGCATCATCTATTATTATTCTCACTTTTAAAATCCAAATTTCGGCCCTTTCCCATTCTCAAAAACTCAAACTTCGCAAGGTCGTCCGGCCAGATCGGAAATTGGATATTTTGGGGGTCTCGCACATGGTCGCAGCGAAATGGCAAAATAGCGCCCTCTAGAAATTTTCAAAAAAAACCCTCCGCATAGGGGTTTTCTTGTCATAGCCTCACAAAATTTGGTACACATATTTACCATGCTCAGACGCACAAAAAGTCTCTTAATGTCATGGTGAAATGTCGACAGGAAGTCGGGCATTTTGATTTAAAGTTTAGATTTTGAGGTAATTTTTGCCATTTTTGGCCATTTCCAGTACTTACATTTGAACAAACTTGTCCTAGGGATTTCATCCAATCGTCTTCAAATTTGGTCCACATCATCATGACCCCATGCTGATCAAAAGTTATCAAACTTTTGGTTTGTCAAACTTTGGCGAGTGTTTCGGAGCACGCCGTTTCACTTCGAACGGCTGTCCCGTCCACATACTTCATCGTAGATCCTTCAAACTTGCTGGACATGATGAGGGCTCCGCCCTAAGTGTCTGCATATATTAACTTCCCACCTCCACCATCGCGCCCCCGGTGGTAACAGGAAATATCCTATTTTTACTTTAACAGGTCCTGATGTCACAGAGTTAACCCAATCAACTTCATTCCACTTCTAAAACATGGAGAACAAGTAGGCGATGAACGCCGTGAAGTTTTGAGTAACGGCATCCGTGTGGCGGCGTGCAGAATATCTACCATTCGCCATGAAATTACGTTCTTCCTTTTGACGGCTTTAATTTTGTCACATCATCATGAAAATTGATACACAGGTCGAGCACGACAACCTCTTACAATTCATAGGGGCATCGCAAAATGCCTCAATAGCGCTTCCTTGAAACTTCCAAAAAACCCTCCCTATAGGGGTTTTTTGGAGTAGGGAGATAAACTGAAACATGTGACTTGCATAGATGTACAAAAAAGTCTCTTGCACCATTGGTCTACTTCAAACAGGAAGTCGGCCATTTTGAATTTTCTTGTCATTTTGGCGTGATTTCCACACTTTGTATTTGACCAAACTACTCCTAGAGATTTTGTCCAATGCACTTCAAATTTCTTTCAGAGCATCCAGAGACGATACGAATCAAAAGTTATCGAAAGCTTTTCTCTATGTCGAAGGGTGTGGCGGCTATGGCACTGCTATTTTTACACTTCGCCATGGAACATCAAGTCATGATAACTCCTTCATACTTTGCCTGATTGACTTGAAACTTCTCGTGTTATGACAGTTGGCCCCTGAACACACCTGGCCCCCCTGTTTGTACACTGAGCACCCCCTAGTGGATGAACAATCAACACGTTAGAACTCCTTCATGCATTGTGTGATTTGCTTGAAATCTGAACTGTATGATGAGTGGTTGTCCCTGTATGCACATGCCTACATGTGGTCACAAGGGGACGCACTGGCCTGGGTAGGCGGTCACACGGAACAAGGGCCCGTATATGACTGCTTGCAGTCCTAGTTATTATATCAATAAAAATAAATTTAAAAAAATTACAATTTGTAATACATTTGACTCTTTTACGACAACAAACGCTGAGCCATTAATTATTATACAGAAAACAAATGCAAAAACTGTGCTGAGATGCGAACAGCTTAATGCTAACTTTAACATTGAAAACGCCATAGACATGCTAACGCGTTAGCATCGGTTCCGTTTTTAAATTAGAAAGAACATCAAACAACTGTTTCAGAAGACCATAACAGGTCGGTTTAACATAAAAAAGGTAAATATTGGGGTTTTAGTGGGGAAAAATTAAGAGAAAGCAAAATAAAACAACAAACCATCAAAGCAGCGAGTCGGATCAATGCTTCATTGGTTCAAAGCAAAGCCACGCCCTGCTGTACTTGGGGAAGATCTGCCAAAATGTTCCCACGAAGACAGAAAAGAGAAGGACCATGGCTCACGGCAAGCAGCAAACAGAGCAGAGTGAAGATTCACACAGTCCCTTCCTCCGCGGTGCGGCGCCATCCACGCTGACATTGCTGCTGCGTTGATTAGTGCAGAATGGGATGTTGCTTTGACAGTGAGAGTATCATATTTCAGCCCCAAAACACGCAAGACACCACGTGCACGCACATGTGTAGTTAAATTTTCCAAATGACGAAACTCCGTCATGGTGACGGAGAACTTTAACCCATGTTTTAAAGTACTGCACTAATTTTGAAGTTTTTAGTGTGGACATGATGTGCCCAGTGCATTATGCGTATCAGTACATTCACGACAGGAGAAATGCATTTGAGACACTCAGTGTGTGTGTATATATATATATATATATATATATATATATATATATATATATATATATATATATATATATATATATATATATATATATATATATATATATATATATATATATATATATATATAATACACACACATATACACACACACACACACACACACAAGGTCTCTTAGATAATAAACCGACCCTTTTATTTTTTTTTTTTAACTATATGGATTTGAATGACATACGATTACACCAATCATGCTTGAACCCTCGTGCGCATGCGTGAGTTTTTTCACGCGCGTCAGTGACGTCATTTCCCTGTGGGCAGGCCTTGAGTGAGATGTGGTCCCGCCCTCTCGGCTGAATTCCTTTGTTTCACACGCTGCTCGAGACGGCGCGCGTTGCTTTATCAAAATTTTTTCTGGACCTGTGAGGAATATCCGAGTGGACACTATTCGAGAAATTAAGATGGTTTTCTGTGAAAAGTTTAACGGCTGATGAGAGATTATGGGGTGTTTCTGTCGGTGTAAGGACTTCCCACGGAGCGGGACGTCCTGCAGCGCTTCCAGGCGCTGTCGTCGGCCTGTTTCGAGCTGAAAACATCTTAATTTAAGGCTTAATTCACCCAGGACATCGTGAGAGAACAGAGAAGATTCAGAAGAGGCCGGCATGAGGAATTTATGCGGACATTCCACTGTTTAAGGACATTTTTTTAATGAAAGACGTACGCGCAAATTCGCCGAGTCGTTTCCGTGACGACTCGGCAAATCTGTGTGCGCCGCGACAGGAAAAACACCTCCGTGTTGAAAACCATTTGTAGAATTCAGGCAGCTTTTAATGGCTTTCAACAAGTGAGTAACTGAGAAATTGTTTAACAGCTTGGGCATGTTCCAACTTGCCCGTTAAGATTTCCAACGGAGGTGTTTTTCCTGCCGCGACCCCCCGCGGTCGGGTCCGGCCCGACATGCGACTCTGCCCGCACGTTCTTCATTACAAAATGACCGTTAACAATGGAATGTCCGAATAAACTCCTCATGCCGACTTCTTCTGAAAGTTCTCTGTTCTCTGACGACTTACTGCGTCAACAGAGCCTGAAATGTGGAAGTTTTCAACTTGAAACGGTGAGACGCTGCCGCCTCGAAGCGCAGATCACCGTCAGGCGCCGTGGACCGTCCTTAAAGCGACACTACCAGACCAAAATCTCTCATCAGCCGTTAAAATTTTTACCGAAAACCAGCTGAATTTATTGAATGGTGTCCACTCAGTTGTGCCTTACAGTTTTGAAAAAATTTTTATCAAACAAAGCAACAGTCTCTGAGCCATTCCTAAACAATGAAAAAAAATCGACGAGCGGGTGGACGACTCCTCACTCAAAGACTGCCCACAGGCGAATGACGTAACCGACAGGCGTGAAAAAACTCTCGCATGCCCACGAGGGTTCAAGCATGTCTGATGTAATCACACGTGATTCAAATCCATATGGTTTTTGAAAAAAATAATAAGGTCGGATACTTTTCTAATAGACCTCATATATATATATATATATATATATATATATATATATATATATAAAAAGATGTCTGAAATTCAGTTTGCGTTTATTAAATTATTATTTAATTTATCTGGAAAATTTGTTTTAGCATGTTTTCAGGGTCTCTACTGCCATCTACTGGCCAGTAGTGTTCATGGCAGTATTCGCCCTAAGTACTGAGCATCAGGGCACCAGTAGATGGCAGTGTTCTATTTATTTTGAGACCGGTTATGTCAGATGGTTGTCTCATCACAACTTGGCTTTGTTTTGCAAATACCTTTTTTTTTTTACAAATAAAAAAATAGCATATGTTACAAAAGCACCTTTATATATAAACACCAACACACACCTGATGTTAATGCGTTGGTTTTACATAGAATCAATGAGTCAACCAATCAGTGTTAACGGAGGCACATTTTACCCATAATGCCTTTGGCATCTGTCTGTGTTTGTTACAAAACTTCGGAATTAATGCATTATTTAAAATTTAAAGATATGTGTTATATTTTAACTTTGTACAAATTACAATGGAGTTATTCTACCTGTATTAATTTTGTTTATAAATCAAAACCATAAGTCAGCCCTCCTTTATTTTCCAAGACGTCCACCTCACGGTGAAACTGTTACATTCTGTTAAGGAATAATGGCGTGTGTAGAGTTGAGCTTCACTGCTCCTCTCAACTGCAAGCTATGTAGTAAACAAGAGCTTCCAGCAGAGGGCAGGGCACACAGACAGAAATGCTGACTTATTATTTGGGTTTGTGGTTGTCTTTGACGCTACCAGAAACGATCACGGTGTTAAAACTCAAAATCAGCTTGTTAGTTGCAAGTGTACTTCAGGCAATTCTGTGAATGTCCTTGAGTGGCCCAGCCACGTGACTATGGAAACCACCTGGACAACTGAGAGACTTTACAGAAACATTGTGTCCAACTGTGGGCATGAGGCCCTGGCACTAGTACGTAAGCTGGAAAAGACTGCTAAAAAGATAGCTAACTTTAGAAACCACTTAAGATTTAACCTGAGATGGAAACAAAACAATGTTATTCTCAAATGCATGAAGCAAAAGGCACTAGAAGCAGGTCACAGCAGAAAAGATCCAGCACAGTTACCTTAGGAGGATTTTAGGTCTTAGAATTAGAAGGCTTCATTTTAAAATATTAGACCTCCAAAATAATCTTGATAGTCTTCATAAAACGTTAGAAACCTTAGTGGGGGAAGAGGCCCATAATAAGATCACAAAGTTCATAGTTAAAATTCAAATGGCTGAGCATTTAAAAAGTAAGGAGCGGCAAATCAGGAAGTTTCACAACCTTTTAGTGCAGAAAAGGCGTACTTTCAGTGGGAGTAGTTTTAAAGATACACCCAGACAAATTAGTGACAACAGGGAAAATTGGGTAAAGAATCTGTACGACAGGGTTCTTACACAGACAGAAAGGGATGTGCTCGCTAAGGACTAAATTTCTCAGTGACCCCTAAACATATATCGACAGTAGATATCACTGCAGTAGAGTCAGCCATTAAACATAACAGTTTGTCAGAGTCAGAAGCTGGGGACCTCCGACTAAGAGTCACAGCAGTGCTGAACAGTGCTAAGCCTCCTCCGTCCAACATCACAGGAGAACGGAAAGCGCTGTCAGCACTGCAAAAGGACCAAAGCATCCTTATCCTGCCAGCAGATAAAGGCAGATGCACGGTGGTCCTGAACACATCGGACTACGTGGCCAAGATCAACAACTTGCTCAGTGACTCCAATACATACGAGCGTCTGAAGAGAGACCCCACGAGCGGCTATAAGAAGAAAATCATTAGCTACCTCCAAAACCTGGAGAAAGAGGGACTCATCGACAGGCAGACATACTACAGACTGTACCCTGGGGACGCCACTCCGTGCATCTATGGACTGCCCAAAATCCACAAACAGGACGTGCCACTCAGGCCTATTGTATGTAGCACAGATTCCATCACGTACAATTTGGCCAAGCACCTCAAGTGGATTTTGGCTCCTCTAGTTTGGCTCCTCTTCCCAGCTTTATCTATCCATGAAGCCAGAGGACACACACCAATTAGCTAAACTGCAGGATTGTCTTACAGACATAAAGATATGGATGACCTCTAATTTCCTGCTTTTAAACTCAGATAAAACTGAAGTTATTGTACTTGGCCCCACAAATCTTAGAAACATGGTGTCTAACCAGATCCTTACTCTGGATGGCATTACCCTGACCTCTAGTAATACTGTGAGAAATCTTGGAGTCATTTTTGATCAGGATATGTCATTCAATGCGCATATTAAACAAATATGTAGGACTGCTTTTTTGCATTTGCGCAATATCTCTAAAATTAGAAAGGTCTTGTCTCAGAGTGATGCTGAAAAACTAATTCATGCATTTATTTCCTCTAGGCTGGACTATTGTAATTCATTATTATCAGGTTGTCCTAAAAGTTCCCTGAAAAGCCTTCAGTTAATTCAAAATGCTGCAGCTAGAGTACTGACAGGGACTAGAAGGAGAGAGCATATCTCACCCATATTGGCCTCTCTTCATTGGCTCCCTGTTAATTCTAGAATAGAATTTAAAATTCTTCTTCTTACTTATAAGGTTTTGAATAATCAGGTCCCATCTTATCTTAGGGACCTCATAGTACCATATCACCCCAATAGAGCGCTTCACTCTCAGACTGCAGGCTTACTTGTAGTTCCTAGGGTTTGTAAGAGTAGAATGGGAGGCAGAGCCTTCAGCTTTCAGGCTCCTCTCCTGTGGAACCAGCTCCCAATTCGCATCAGGGAGACAGACACCCTCTCTACTTTTAAGATTAGGCTTAAAACTTTCCTTTTTGCTAAAGCTTATAGTTAGGGCTGGATCAGGTGACCCTGAACCATCCCTTAGTTATGCTGCTATAGACTTAGACTGCTGGGGGGTTCCCATGATGCACTGAGTGTTTCTTTCTCTTTTTGCTCTGTATGCACCACTCTGCATTTAATCATTAGTGATTGATCTCTGCTCCCCTCCACAGCATGTCTTTTTCCTGGTTCTCTCCCTCAGCCCCAACCAGTCCCAGCAGAAGACTGCCCCTCCCTGAGCCTGGTTCTGCTGGAGGTTTCTTCCTGTTAAAAGGGAGTTTTTCCTTCCCACTGTCGCCAAGTGCTTGCTCACAGGGTGTCGTTTTGACCGTAGGGGTTTTTCCGTAATTATTGTATGGCTTTGCCTTACAATATAAAGCGCCATGGGCAACTGTTTGTTGTGATTTGGCGCTATATAAATAAAATTGATTTGATTTAGTGGGTAACTCAGACCACCATTTAGAGAACACACAAGATTTTGTGAACAAGATCAAGGACCTGCAGCTGGAGGCAGATAAAACTATGGTGTCATTTGATGTGACATCGTTGTTGACCTGCATCCTCACTGCTGAGGCCTCACTGCTCTTTGGCTCAAACCACCCTCTTGAACACAAGCTCGGGGTGATCAGGACTCTTCAACACAGAGCCCTACAGGTGCCCACAACTGCAGAGGGAAGGGCTAAAGCTCAACAACATGTACGGAAAGCCCTAACAGTATGTGGGTACCCACGATGGTCCCTGGACAAAGTGCAGAAGTCCCAGAGAACAAAGAAACCAGATAGACACGAGACGGAGACAAGAAGAGGAGTGTCTCTCCCTTATTTAGCAGGAGTAGGGGAAAAACTAGAGGATCTTCAGACAGCACAAAATCCGAGTTTACTTTAAACCGGTTAACACCTTGAGACAGAAATTAGTTCACCCTAAGGACATGATCCCTAATTACAAACAGAGCAATGTAGTGTATTATATCAGATGTCAGGAAAACTGTAACGAACACTACATAGGTGAGACTAAGAAACCTTTACACAAAAGGCTATACCAGCACCGCAGAGAGGGCGCCAGTGGACCTCAGTCTGCAGTTCATCTCCACCTTAAAGACACTAACCACACGTTTGAGGACACGGAAGTTAAAATCTTAGCCAGAGAGAAGAAATGGTTTGAGAGAGGGGTCAAGGAGGCATTCTATGTGAAACAGTTGAAACCCAGCCTTAACCGGGGAGGGGGTCTGAGACACGCTTGTGTCCCCTGTTTACAATGTGGTACTCAGGTCAAAGGAGTTTCAGTCTTTTGTTCATGGTAATGAGTCATTCACGTCATCAAGAGAGTCGTCAAGGGAGCTATCAGGAGAGGCGTCTGTCCCATCATTAGGACGGACAGCTGCCCTGTCATTAGGAGGGTGCTAACCAGAGCACAATAGGTGCTAATTAGAGCTATTGTTTAGTCACTAGCCTATAGCAGTCTGCCTCTCGGTAGGAGGCGTCTGGTTAGATTTAAAACTCCAGCTTTTGTGGCTTCTGTTTATTCTTCTCTACAAGAGTCAAGACAGAAGTCAGACTACCAGAGCAAGAATTTTAGCTGAGGAAGCTTCTGCAATTTGAAGCGAAATGTCCTCGCGTCAAGCAACCCAGTCCAGTCGAAGATTCAAGCTTCTCTACTACTACTACTACTAGTAAGTATACCGGAGACCATACTGAAAGTTATTGGTTAGCTTGTGCTTCAGATAACTTTTTGGGTGGTTTATCAGTTTAGCTTCATAAAAGATAACTTTTCAGTTAGCTGATTATCTGTTATGGAAGCTAACTTTTTGGTTAGCAGTGCCCACCACTGTCAAAGACTCATTGCTTGCACTAAACAAGAGGTGAGACTAGACGAGAGACTAAATATGTATAAAAGTTGAATTATTATTTATGTTACAATGTGTTAGTTATGTCAAAGACAGTTAAAAACACACAGATGTTTAAATGTTAAAAAGTGATGTTTAAAATATGACAAAAGTAAAAATAGAATAGAAAGTTGTAAAAACATGTTTAAAATGTTTACAAAGGCTTTAAAATGTGTAAATGCACAGACAGTTCCTTAAAAACAAATATATTTAAAATGTGTTTAACATGTAAAAGAATAAAATGAAACACACGAAGATGTTAAAATTGTGTATGTGTGTCCTGGGGGGCAACTATCCATTTGTTATCTGAGGGGGAAACTCACTCTCCCACACACTGAAAACCCCTGCTTTAGAAGATTGCCTTGCATCAGTGAGAAGTTGGATGTCTAGAAACTTCCTACTTTTAAACTCTGATAAGACTGAAATGATGGTTCTTGGTCCAGTGAGACATCGGCATCAATATGACCAGTTAACGCTCAGCCTCGGCTCATGTGTCATACATCACACAGACAAAGTGAGGAACTTTGGGGTAGTTTTTGATTCCACATTGTCCTTTGACCTCCACGTTAGAGATATTACGAGGACTGCTTTCTTCCACCTGAGAAATTTAGCAAAGATTCGTCCCATCCTGTCTATGGCTGATGCTGAGACCCTGATTCATGTGTTTATCTCTTCTAGTTTGGACTACTGCAATGTTCTATTTTCTGGTTTACCGCAGTCCAGCATTAGGGCTCTCCAATTGGTTCAAATGCTGCTGCCAGACTTTTGTTACAAAGCAGAAAGTTCGACGACATTACACCCATTTTGGCGTCTCTTCACTGGCTTCTTGTCTTTGTGAGGTCAGATTTTAAGGTTCTGGTACTAACCTAGAAAATTATTCAGATTATCACCTCCCTACTTAGCTGACCCAATTAAACCCTACATACCGGCCCGGGGTCTGCGTTCTCAGGACACAGGACTACTTTGTGTCTCTAGGGTGAATAAAAAGTCTACGGGTCACTGAGCTTTCTCTTAATGTGCCCCTGTTCTGTGGAATGATCTCTCTATGGAGATAAAACAGTCAGATTCTGTAGAGATGTTCAACTCCAGACTTAAGGCACATCTATTAAGCATGGCCCTCTCATATGGCTAGCATACTCACAGGTCTCAAAGTGATTCCAGAAAGGGCCAAGAGGGTGCAGGTTTTCTTTGCAACCACCCACTCCAGCAGGTGATTTCATTGATTAACATCACTTTCAGCAGATGGAATCAATCAGTAAAATTATCTGGTGGAGTGGGTGGTTGCAAAGAAAACCTGCACCGTCTTGGCCCTTTGCGGAATCAGTTTGAGAGCTCTGAATTATATAGTCCCTTATCAAAGCTAAATTCATTAAAAAAAAAAAAAAAAAAAAAAAAAAAAAAAAAAATTAAAACAGGACATGTAATTTTGGAACTTTATCATTCCTGCTTCTGACCAGCTAGAGGCACTGTTAGTCTGCCTTTGGTGGTGTTTTGTCCAAAAAGTCCTCAGAGACCACTCCACATGGGTTGGTGATCCTGATTGGCTTAGGCTGAGTTTCCACCAATGATAAACGGGAAGGCGTGGGGTTTTTTTTTTTCCTCTGCTTCTCCTGCCCTGAGATGGAGTTGAATGAGGAAATGAGACTTTATCCTGCGACTTTCTGAAAATATGTGCACCAAATATCACCATAAAATTCACAAAAAACATTGCAGAAATTATTAATCATAATTCACATTATAGTAGGCCTACGAACAGAATTTCAAATCTGGTATTGAGCTTGAAGTGTGCACCGTTTTAAACCAGCTCCTGTTGCACCGTGGTCTCTGTGCTTGCATCAATAAGCGTTATCCCGATTGGTCAGTGAGGCCCAAATCTCGACCCTAGGCCAAATTTATATCATTTATACCGCCTACCCCTACTGCACTCCACAGGCAAGCTTTTGGAATGCAATCCTAAGCAGTGGGTTACCCCTCCGAGTCTGGTCTACTTCAGGTTTCTTCCTCCTCATTATCATCTGGGGGAGTTTTTCCTGAACACGGTCTCCTGTGTTCTTGCTCAGGGGGATTGGTGAGGTTAGACCTTACTCCTGTGAAGTGCCTTGACGCAGATTTGTTGTGATTTGGTGCTATATAAAATTAAATAAATTGAAATAAAATTTAAATTGTAGCTCAACTGTAATCACACCAACATCAGTGCGCACGCACAGTTACAAATGCAGCATGTGACAGCGGATTATTACCAATGTCAGTCTGAACAGTCCCCCTGCTTTCACTGAGCATGCGCCATTTCAGAGCGTCAGCAGCAATTCACTGATTCTCACCTTGTTTCTGCTTCAAACTGCACTCCAGTCATCATTTGTCTCAGCGACATATCTGAAGCTTTTCTACAACAATCATTTCCAAATAAATTCAGCATCAGTTCATCATAAAAGACAGGGGAGCGATCACAGCAGCACATCTGAGTCTGACTCTCTACACCCAAAGCAATCAAAAGGAATAATGTGATTATTAGCCATCAGATGACAAAGTAAAGCCTCTTAAATCATTCTAAAGTTGGTTTGAAACAGAAATGAGGCGATAATTGCTGCTAACGCTTTGACATGACGCATGTACAGTGACGGCAGGGGGTCCGATCAGACGGGGGGTACCAATTTGAGTCCCTTAATTGAGAGAGTAGCGTCGACTCAGAACATGGCGCCATTTTGGTGCCAACTGTGCTGAACGACTTCATGAACCTTTTATGTTTTCAACATTTTTTTTATAATTTAACCACATAGAGCAACAAGTACAGGTAGTATCAAAATAAATATAAAAGTAGCTAAGATATCAAATTTACAATTTATCATGATTTAGTTAATTTAAAGCCTGATTTATGCTTCTGTGACTCTGTAACGCCGTGTCATGCAATGACGTGCGTGACAGTTTTAAGGTTCGCCGTCACTGGATTATGCTTTATTCTGGATTAATCTGACCATCAACAAGCTTTTCTTTCTACAATCATCTCTAATTCAAAGGTAAGATGGACAATTTCCTCTTTTTCAGACTCCGTGTTGTAAATTTGCTGACTTTTCTACCAAAAGTCTGTTATCCTCAGTGGTGGGTGCAGTTCCGCTAATTTGCTAATTATCGAAGATAATGTTTTCATTACCAGATTAGCTTTTCAGATAACTTTGAAAACCATTATTGGACTAATTATCGTCCGATAAGTTTTGGTCCGATAACGTATTTTTGCAGACGTGGTAAACAAAGTTCAATAGTTAGTTACAAACATTTATGAAACCTAAAATCAGTCGAGTACCTACCTGTTAAATGTTTATAGCAGATGTGCAGTTCTATCCTCTGTAAACAAAGGAGAGCTGGTTCTAGAAGAAACCGCTCTATCCTCTGCAGGCAAAGGAGAACTGGTCACAGAAAAGAAAAAGGCTATTTTCGTTTGACCCCATACTGATACGATGGCAATATCACCCAAGTCATCCAGAGACACACAGTTTTATCTTATGGTTAAAATTTTAACCAAACTAATTGTAGACAAGTTATTTAAATTAACATCACGTCTGAAGTTTTATAAAGTGAAAATATCAGATATATGTTTTAGTTTTAAAGTAATGCAGTCCACACTAAAGGTTTTAGAGTGGACATGCTGTGTCAAGGTGCATTATGGCTACCCTCAGTACCTTCACAACAGAAGAAAAGCATTTGAGATGCTCTGATCAGGCTCCACATGGACAACAGCATTAAACCCTTTGTATATTCTGCCTAAAATTCTCGTGAATATATTCTCTGGGTTTACAGACGTTATTGTGTTTGTTTTATGTAAAAATGCCAGAAGCCCAGGTTGCTTCTCCATTATTTTCAATTGGAATCATTGCAATCGATTCCTGTTTGCTCGTTAACGTGTTGCTTATGTCAAACACTGTCTGTTGTCTTTGTTCCAGAGTAATATATATGTCTGAAATTCAGTTTGCGTTTATTAAATTCCATGCATCTTAAACATAGCAGACACGGATTATCTGGAATTTTGTTTTGGCAAGTTTGCACAGTCTCTACTGTCATCTAACTGGTCAGTAGTGTTCATGGCAGTAGTCGCCCTAAAGCTGGGCAGACACTGTACGATATTTTTGATGACTGTACTCGGCTCCAGCTCAAACTGTATGACAAAACCGCACGGTATAAAAGTTTAGAGCGCATGATTTATGTTCTCACACTGTACGGCCCGATGCTCCGATGCGATCTGACTGCTCACATTGTATGTTCAAAAACCACACTTCGGGCTCATGTTTCCAGAAGCAAAACGTAAACAGAAGCTTTTTTTCCCCAAACTTTATTTAATTTTCTTATTTTTATAAAACCGCTTGACAGGAGATAAAGTTTAAAAAAAAAAAAAACAATACAAGACTTTACATGAGTTGAAGAAAGGGGGGTGAAAAGAAACAGAAGCTGCTCTCCCAAAGAGATGATCACTGTTTATGCTCTCTCCGGTGTTTGCACAGGCACAGTGCGAGAGGTTGGACGCTTGTAGTGCTTCAGCAGCGGGATACCCTCACGATGGCCGACCAGAATGTCAAACAGGTTTGATTTTCATCCAACCATACGATTGCCAATCAGAAGGTGGTCGTGAGAGGTTAAACGCAGCTTGTTACTCCATGTATACTACACGATGCAGGATGCGCGATTAACCTGAAACTCGTCGAGATCCAAAAAAGATTCTCACACGAGTGAAAAATCAGCTGAAAAAAGTCCAGCTTAAGTACTGAGCGTCTGGGCAACAGTAGATGGCAGTGTTCTAGTTATTTTGACACTGGTTATATCAGATGGTTATCTAATTACAACTTGGCTTTTTTTTTGGAAAATGCCTTTTTTTTTTACAAATAAAAAAAAAGGCATATTTTACAAAAGCACATTTATCTGTAAACACCAACACACCTCACATTAACATGTTGGTTTACATAGAATGAATGAGTCAACCAATCAGTGTTAGCGGAAGCACATTTTATCCAAAATCCCTTTGGCGTCTGTCTGTGTTTGTTACAAAACTTCAGAATTAGTGCATTATTCAACATTAAAAGACATACATTATATTTTAACTTTGTACAAATGACAGAATTGACATTAAGGGAGTTATTCTATCAGTATTCGTTTTATTTATACATCAAACCATAAGTCAGCACTGCTTCAATTTCCAAGACCTCCGCCTCATGGCAACGCTGCTAATGAGTAGAGAGTTGAGCTTTGCTGCTGCTCTCAGCTGCTTCGCTACTGCAAGCTATGTAATAAACAGGAGTTTCCAGCAGGGGGCAGGGCGCACAAAGACAGAAGTGCTGACTCACTGTTTGGGTCTGTAGTTGCCTTTGATGCTTTCAGAAGGTTTTTCAGAAGCGTTGCAAGTGTACCGGAGACAATACTGGAAGTTATCGGTTATCTGTAGCTTCCGATAAATTTTTGATGATAACTTTTCAGTTAGCTGATTATCTGTTATCGAAGCTAATTTTTTGGTTAGCTGTGCCCACCACTGGTGATCCCAAAATGTAATCAGTGTGCGCACTGCAAAAACTATAAATATTTGACTGGAGACAAAGGAGTGAAAGCAGAAAAATGTCAAATCACAGCCTTTTGTGTCTGATTTATCAGGTGCATGTCAGGCTGCAGGAATGAATCTGAGCACAGTGTGAAAAACCAAATAAACAGCTGGGCTTTTATCTCTCCATTCCCACTTTCCTCAAATCGGCGAGTGTCAGCGGTGAACTTTAATTTGGACCTCTGTTACTTTGCACGTCCAGACTGCTCAGGCTTCTTAACGGAAATACACTGCAATCAGATGGGACATTTTCTCCGATGCGAGTGAAAACTGGTTATACAAAATCCATTATATACAGTGTTTATTACATGTAAAACAATACAAAACATCCTATTTATACCATGAGTGTTCAGGCAAGTTTAAAAATAGTTAAGCCATCAAATTTACAATTTATGATGACTATTTCACTGCAGTTTAATCAATTCTGTCAAGGTACAAATTAGGGAGATTTTTCAAACATCAATGGGGAATCCTGAATCGGGACCTGCGCCTCATTTAATGACCGGGTCAAAATTTCCATTGAATTTTTTTTCCTGCCAAATGTATTTGATTCATTATCAAAATGTAATCAGTGTCCACACTGCAAAATCTATTAAAATATGATGGGAAATGAAGCAGTGAATGCAAAAAAGTGCCAAATCATAGCCTGTCTGATTTAATGGTAACTGGACCATTCAGACAAAAAAAAAAAAGAAGACCATTCATCGATAAATTTACTAAACAGTCAACTCATACTTCTGATAGATCACACCTGAGTTAAAGTGTGACACCGGTATTTCCAGATATACATACCTCAGAGGCAAGAAATGTAATCTTTTATTTTATTTTTATATTAAGTAACACTTATTATATGCACAGTTATAGCTACAGTTAGCAAGTGCGATGGAGACTTCACCACTGGTTCAGCTGAGCATATATGTCAACTAAAACCTGGAGCAACCATAGCAGCCAAGATCTGTTCCAAGATTGTAACTACTGCCCTGTCACAACCATTCAGCTCTGCACAGCAACTTGTTGACGAGACCATCAGAGACTCCACCAACGACATCAATATGTACCTCCTCATCCACATCCTTTGCCAAGAAGCCACTAATGTCATCTTCACCTCCAGATTCCTATGAGAGGGATGTCTCGACAGAGTGCAACACAAGGCCTATAGATGTCTTCACAAAAACATCCTCAAGTCCTGGCAGTCTTTCAAAGAAGAAGACATCTCTGCCAAGAAGCTGTTCCAGATCTGCAGTGCACTCAATGGTCCTGCTGTCAGAACATTAGTATAATGAGTAATAAAGTGCTGTGTTTTAATAAATAATGAGTGGTCCTTAATATGTCTAAGAATGGTCTTTTTTTTTTTTAATGAATGAATGGTCTGTAAACCGATTTGACAGGTGCACATCAGGCTGCGGGTCCGAGTCTGAACACATTGTGAAAAAATAAATAAATAAAACGGTTGGGGTTTTAATCATGGAAATGACTCCTGTCTCACATGCGAGGGATTTTTAATGGAAATACATTGCGATCATATGGGGCATTTTAGCTGATGTGAGTGAAAAATCCGTTATAAAAAAATCTGTTATATACATTATTTATTACATGGAAAACAACACACAAACATTGGGACATTTTCTGTCCGGTGACTGTGAATATCTGGTTTATACAATGATGGTTTAGGTGAGTTTTATTGCACATGGAACTGAACAATAAATTTACCTCTCAAAGCTTTGATGATGAAGTCGCTTCCATCACACATGACTGACTTTATTTTCCCAAATGTTTCTTCTGTTTGGATCTGAAGGGAATCTGTACATCTTGAAACCCTTGTGTCCATTTGTGCATCCAAATGCACAACAACTTGGCATTTTCAGCAAATAAATAAATACAATAGTTGGATTTACATGCAGACAGATTAACAGCGAAGGCAATTTTGGCCTCAAGATGGCACCAGGAGTCATGTGACCGACTTTTTTCTGACTTGTCACGTCGCCACTCTCTCAATTAAGGGACTCACTAACCCTAACGCTAAACAGAAAATAAGCTTTTTATGGATAGGTTAGAAGAACGCTTACTGCACTGGCTTTCTAAGTATCCAGACGGAGACTTCAATACAGTATTTGACAACAACATGGATAGATGGCCTTCAAGGAGTTCAGATTCTTCTAATGCTCACATCAGGCTATTTGCACATAGATTTAATTTAGTTGATTTTTGGAGAGATACTCACCCTTTACAGAGGTTGTATATGTGGCGCAAAAAGACATGAACTAGACACTCCCGTATAGACTATTGGCTTATTTTTAAAGAGTTAAAAAGTGTTAAAACTGCCATTTTCCCTTCAATCACTCTGTGACCATAAAACTACTTTTATGTCTCTACCTTTTTACTTTTCTCTGGCAATAAATCTTCATACTGTTGCTATATTCAAGTCGTTTGATTTGTTTTCCTAGATCTTTATGTACTCTCACTTTTTTAAGTATTTAATTTTTTCCCCTTCTCTCCAGATTTAGCCTAATCGTTTCTTTTCCTGTAATGTTTTCATTATGTGTCTGTGTACATGTATGTTTATGACTGTTACCATAAAATCTTAAAAAAAAAAAAAGACTAGGACCGATCAGACCGCGACACCGGAAACAGTTCGGGGGCGGAGCCACACCTGAACTCACCTGAAAACACGCTTTTACATTAGTTACTTTTTGTATTTTTTTAAATGTATTTTTTTTTTCTTAGCACTGTTGTTGACAGTCACTTTATAAACAAAATTAATCCGTAACAACCGTACTGACTCAATGCTAAAATAAACAGCGCGAACGTAAACTTTTTTTAATCAGCAGTTTTATCATTTGTCGAGGACTCAGAACACTGAAAAAAGGGTTACTTAATGAAACATGAACGTTACTCGCTGTCTGGATGTTTGGAGTTCGGAGTGAAGGTACAATGAAGCTAAATTGTTAGCTTAGGCTGTCGCGCCATCAAACAGTAAATATGCCGCAAACCTAACAGCTAAAACAGCCATCGCTCCGCCAATAACGTTCACGCCAAAACGCGTTCACGCCACTGCTCCCAGAAAAAGGGAAAATAGCCTTTAAACATGATAGAAAAACTCACCCGTCCATCGCACAACACGGAACTCAGGAGCAACAAGTTCCAGAACTCGAACGCTGCTCATCTGGCTGACAAAATGGCGCCCAACAAACACGGCTCACTGATTGGTAGTGATATTAAGCTCGAGTCAGGCTGCTCGACACAGCATCGAGCTTTGTGAACCAGAAGTGTCGGTGAGCAGCGTTTCGAGCACGCCCCCATCACGTGACCACTGCGAGCGAGGCCTCGTTACGTCACACCACGTGTCGAGCTTCGCGGGGAATAATCTGGGCGTGTCAATACGACCCGCCAAGTATTTAAATGAGATCTGAATCGCGACACAAACTGTGGGTTTGTGAGAGGAGGAGACTGCTAGCGACAGTGTTACTGCCAATGACTACGTGACAGGGACAGCATTAGTTTATATTTAGGTCTAGTTTAGAGTTCATTTAGTATAGTTAGCTACATACACACACAACAGGCATCCATTCATATACAACATTTATCCACACAGTACATCAACACAGGTTATAGGTTAGACTATATATTCATAGGTAGATCAGAGACTGAGCTGAGTGACTGAAGAGCTGTGATTTTGGCGAGCGGGTCTTCTCCAAAGCTGGAGAGGTGGTGAGGCAGAAGAGGAGCCGATTAAAGCCCAGCACTGTTCAAATGATTCTTTTTTTGAATAAAAATTGTTGATAGTTGCACAATCACCGTCTCCTATCCCCTCTATTCTAATTTACAAATTACAGTATCATAAGCACAAGTTGCAGAAGCACATCTTTCTCACTTTTCCCGTCACATTCCATCCAAATATTATTTGAGGACTGATAAATCTACATATAGTCTACAATAAAGACTTTCAGAACCAGTATGTGTGCATCTGTAGGGACTATTTATTACATTAAGAAAGACACAATAATGAAGATGACATTTTTTATTAGTAATGAATTACTGCAAACATTTGTCACAGCACTCGCTCAGGGTAATTCTCAAAACAATCCAGCAGATGTCACCCTTCAAACTGTATCAAATGCCTCGAAGCAGTGTGTCGATTTTCAGCCAGTTGTGTTGAAGTGGCTCATTGGTTCATGAGGCCTCGAAATTGCCATCACTACTGATTGGACAACCGCACAAGAAACGACGGCTTATTGGCTGGAAGGACAGCCAGCAGACGATTCAGCGGACAAAGATTGTGTCTGTTTGAGATGTAACACACCACGATTAAATCGCCAACACTAACAAGAAAGAGATCCCAAAATCAAAATACCTTTAACAAATCTCACAGAAAGAAAGCCAATCTGAATATCAGCAATACTGCATATCAATAAATCGCTAAGAATGAATTTAACATAAGGAAGAAATCAACAAATCTCTACAATCAAAATGAAATACAAGCTACAATAAAACATAAAATAAAAACA
This sequence comes from Thalassophryne amazonica, assembly GCF_902500255.1. Classification (NCBI taxonomy): domain Eukaryota; kingdom Metazoa; phylum Chordata; class Actinopteri; order Batrachoidiformes; family Batrachoididae; genus Thalassophryne; species Thalassophryne amazonica. The sequence continues at coordinate 896,282 of NC_047112.1, read as the reverse complement.
AATTAGAGAAAATACATTGAGAAACAGGTTCCAAATAGAATACAGCAAGATACAATAAAACATTCAATAAAAGAAAAGAAAAATACCATGAGAAAGGATCCAAATTACAGGAACCCAGAAAGTATTCACAGCACTTCACTTATTTCCATATTTTGTTATGTTACAGCCTTATTCAGAAATTGAGTACGTTCACTTTTCCCTCAAAATTCGACCCACAACTCCCCATAATGACAACATGAAAAGGTTTTTTTTTTTTTTTTTTTGCAAATTAACGTCCATAAGTATTCACAGTCTTTGTTCAGTACTTTGTTGATGCACCTTTGGCAGTTTTTTTAAATTTTTAATCAATTTGCAAAAATCTCTAAAAAAAAAACAACTTTTTATGTTGTCATTATGGGTTATTGTGTGTAGAATTTTGAGGAAAATAATGGATTTCATCCATTTTGGAATAAGGCTGTAAGATAACAAAATGTGGAAAAAGTGAAACACTATGAATATTTTGTGCACTGCACCTACCTAACCAAATAAGCAGATGAACTGGATTTGAACAAACACACACACGTGCATTTAGCAGGAGTGGTGGCCAAGTGGTTAGTGTGCACCTTGGATCTGCTGTGGCGACCCTGAGTGAAATAAACAAGGGGCCAATAGAAGGGTTTAGACCTTGCTTGTGGGCTGGGTCAGGGTTTGAACCTTGCCTGTGGACTAGGTCATGGTTTAGACTTTGCTCAGGGACTGTGTCGGGGTTTAGACCTTCTTCGGGGGCTGGGTCAAGGTTTAGACCTTGCTTGTAGGCTTTCAACCTTGCTCTTGGGATGGGTCACGGTTTAGAACTTGCTCATGGGCTGGGTCACAGTTTAGACCAGGGGTGGGCAACTTGTTCCAGAAACGGCCAAGAGGGTGCAGATTTTCTTTGCAGCCACTGACTCCGCCAGGTGATTTCATTGATTAATATCACTTTGAGCAGGTGGAATCAGTTAATCAGTTAAGACATGGTGGAGTCAGTGGCTGCAAAGAAAACCTGCACCCTCTTGGCCCTTTCTGTAACAAGTTGCTCACCCCTGGTTTAGACCTTGCTCGTGGGCTGGGTCAGGGTTTGAACCTTGTTTGTGGGCTGGGTTAGGGTTTAGACCTTGCTTTTCGGTTTGAACCTTGCTCGTGGGCTGGGTCATGGTTTAGAACTTGTTTGTGGCCCAGACAGAGCTTTAGTTCATTTGAAAGCTTGTCTCTTAGTCTTGTCCATCCAAATTGGAAGTCCCAAAAACCAGTTTTATTTGTTATTATCTATCGTCCACCTGGTCGTTACTGTGAGTTCCTCTGTGAATTTTCAGACCTTTTGTCTGACTTAGTGCTTAGCTCAGATAAGATAATTATAGTGGGTGATTTTAATATCCACACAGATGCTGAGAATGACAGCCTCAACACTGCATTTAATCTATTATTAGACTCAATTGGCTTTGCTCAAAATGTAAATGAGTCCACCCACCACTTTAATCATATCTTAGATCTTGTTCTGACTTATGGTATGGAAATAGAAGACTTAACAGTATTCCCTGAAAACTCCCTTCTGTCTGATAATTTCTTAATAACATTTACATTTACTCTGATGGACTACCCAGCAGTGGGGAATACGTTTCATTACAGTAGAAGTCTTTCAGAAAGCGCTGTAACTAGGTTTAAGGATATGATTCCCTCTTTATGTTCTCTAATGCCATATACCAACACAGGGCAGAGTAGCTACCTGAACTCTGTGAGTGAGATAGATTATCTCGTCAATAGTTTTATATCCTCATTGAGGACAACTTTGGATGCTGTAGCTCCTCTGAAAAAGAGAGCCTTAAATCAGAAGTTCCTGACTCCGTGGTATAACTCACAAACTCGCAGCTTAAAGCAGATAACCCGTAAGTTGGAGAGGAAATGGCATCTCACTAATTTAGAAGATCTTCACTTAACCTGGAAAAAGAGTCTGTTGCTCTATAAAAAAGCCCTCCGTAAAGCTAGGACATCTTTCTACTCATCACTAATTGAAGAAAATAAGAACAACCCCAGGTTTCTTTTCAGCACTGTAGCCAGGCTGACAAAGAGTCAGAGCTCTATTGAGCTGAGTATTCCTTTAACTTTAACTAGTAATGACTTCATGACTTTCTTTGCTAATAAAATTTTAACTATTAGAGAAAAAAATTACTCATAACCATCCCAAAGACATATCATTCTCTTTGGCTGCTTTCAGTGATGCCGGTATTTGGTTAGACTCTTTCTCTCTGATTGTTCTGTCTGAGTTATTTTCATTAGTCACTTCCTCCAAACCATCAACATGTCTATTAGACCCGATTCCTACCAGGCTGCTCAAGGAAGCCCTACCATTAATTAATGCTTCGATCTTAAATATGATCAATCTATCTTTATTAGTTGGCTATGTACCACAGGCTTTTAAGGTGGCAGTAATTAAACCATTACTTAAAAAGCCATCACTTGACCCAGCTATCTTAGCTAATTATAGGCCAATCTCCAACCTTCCTTTTCTCTCAAAAATTCTTGAAAGGGTAGTTGTAAAACAGCTAACTGATCATCTGCAGAGGAATGGTCTATTTGAAGAGTTTCAGTCAGGTTTTACAACCCCTGGCAAAAATTATGGAATCACCGGCCTCGGAGGATGTTCATTCAGTTGTTTAATTTTGTAGAAAAAAAGCAGATCACAGACATGACACAAAACTAAAGTCATTTCAAATGGCAACTTTCTGGCTTTAAGAAACACTATAAGAAATCAAGAAAAAAAGATTGTGGCAGTCAGTAATGGTTACTTTTTTAGACCAAGCAGAGGAAAAAATTATGGAATCACCCTGTAAATTTTCATCCCCAAAACTAACACCTGCATCATATCAGATCTGCTCGTTAGTCTGCATCTAAAAAGGAGTGATCACACTTTGGAGAGCTGTTGCACCAAGTGGACTGACATGAATCATGGCTCCAACATGAGAGATGTCAATTGAAACAAAATGTTGGGAAAGTGTAGTGACACGGACCCACAACAGGGGGCGTAAATGAACGGACAATGGAAGGAGTTAAATTATAACACTTTACTGTTGTGAATGACACAACCAAACACAGCAGATTACAGAATGTGCACAAGTCAATCAATAAAGGTGTCGTGTGGGCAGGCTCGACGATAGGAGACGCCCGTCTGGAAACGAACCGGAACCACACGACTTCCACTGCCACCGAACCCGAGGAATACTGGAGCCGCCAAGTCCCGAAGTCCCCAGGTGGCCACCGTCACGGCGTGTCGGATCTGGTACTGCTGGCAGAAAGCAAAGACAGTCAAGGGTGGGTGTGTGAACACCCAGTAACAATCCTGGTGGGAATTCCACCTCCACCTCTCACTCAATATGTTGCAGCGATCCCTCAGAGGAAAAAGAGTGCCGTCTTGCACAGCCTCCACAAACTAAGGACCGGTACTCCTGCAAACACACAATAAACAGATTTAGAAAATACTACAAAAGGCTGAGGATATTACCTCTGGTAGAAGATGATATCTCGGCAATGTGGTGGAGGTGTCTTCCTGCTTTTATTCCAGATGTGGACTGGATGATCAGTGACAGCTGTCACGGATGATGGGTGGCAGCTGTCACCACGGCTTGTTCCTAAGGCGCAGCGCCCTCTCGTGCCTGAAGCCCGCACTTCAGGCAGGGCGCCCTCTGGTGGTGGGCCAGCAGTACCTCCTCTTCTGGCGGCCCACACAACAGGACCCCCCCCTCAACGGGCGCCTCCTGGCGCCCGACCAGGCTTGTTCGGGTGGCGACGATAGAAATCGGCCAGGAGGGCCAGGTCCAGGATGAAGCTCCTCTTCACCCAGGAGCGTTCTTCGGGTCCATACCCCTCCCAGTCCACCAAATACTGAAAGCCCCGGCCCATTCGACGGACGTCCAAGAGCCGGCGTACTGTCCAAGCCGGCTCCCCGTCGATAATACGGGCAGGAGGCGGCGCCGGACCGGGTGCACAGAGGGGTGAGGTGTGATGCGGCTTGATTCTGGAGACATGGAAGACCAGATGGATCCGCAGTGAGGCCGGGAGTTGGAGCCTCACTGCGGTAGGACTGAGGACCTTGAGGATGGTAAAGGGTCCAATGAAGCGGTCTTTCAGTTTAGGAGACTCGACCTGTAGTGGAATGTCCTTGGTGGAAAGCCATACCTCCTGCCCGGGCTGGTATGCGGGGGCCGGGGACCGTCAACGGTCTGCATGGGCTTTAGCCCTCGTCCGGGCCCTCAACAAGGCCGAACGGGCGGTGCGCCACACCCGACAGCATCTCCGCAGGTGGGCCTGGACCGAGGGCACACCGACCTCTCCCTCCACCAAAGGAAACAAAGGGGGTTGGTACCCCAGACACACCTCGAATGGGGAGAGGCCGGTGGCAGAGGACACTTGGCTGTTATGAGCGTACTCGATCCGGGCCAGATGTTCACTCCAAGCCGTCGGGTGTGCGGAGGTCGTGCACCTAAGGGCCTGCTCCAACTCTTGGTTGGCCCGTTCGACCTGTCCGTTAGTCTGTGGGTGATACCCAGATGAGAGGCTTACGGTGGCCCCCAGTTCCCGGCAGAAACTTCTCCACACCTGCGAGGAGAACTGGGGACCGCGATCCGAAACAATGTCTGTAGGTATCCCATGCAGCCGGACGACATGGTGGACCAGGAGATCCGCCGTCTCCTGGGCCGACGGGAGCTTCGGGAGGGCCACGAAGTGGGCCGCCTTGGAGAATCGGTCCACTATCGTGAGAATGGTGGTGTGTCCCCGGGACGGCGGGAGGCCCGTGACAAAATCCAGACCGATGTGGGACCAGGGGCGGTGAGGCACAGGAAGAGGCTGTAGGAGTCCCTGTGCCTTCTGGTAGTCCACCTTGCCTCTGGCGCAGGTGGTGCAGGCTTGGATGTAAGCCCGGACATCAGTCTCTAGGGACGCCCACCAGAAGCGCTGCCGGACCACTGCCACGGTCCTACGCACCCCTGGGTGGCAGGAGAGCTTGGACCCATGACAGAAGTCCAGAACGGCAGCTCTGGCCTCTGGTGGGACGTACAATCTGTCTTTCGGTCCTGTTCCGGGATCCGGGCTCCGTGCCAGGGCCTCCCGGACAGTCTTCTCCACGTCCCAGGTTAGGGTAGCCACGATAGTGGACTCCGGTAGAATGGGTTCCGGTGGATCCGACAGCTCGGTCTTGACTTCCCGTTCGTGCACCCGGGACAGGGCATCCAATCTTTGGTTCTCGGTCCCGGGGCGGTAGGTGATCCGGAAGTCAAAACGGCCAAAAAACAGTGACCAGCGGGCTTGCCTGGGGTTCAGTCGCTTGGCGGTCCTGATATACTCCAGGTTCCGGTGGTCAGTGAAAACCGTGAAAGGCACTGACGCTCCCTCCAGCAGGTGTCTCCACTCCTCAAGACCCTCTTTCACCGCAAGGAGCTCTCGGTTGCCCACGTCATAGTTCCGCTCTGCTGGGGTCAACCTGCGGGAAAAATAGGCACACGGGTGAAGAACCTTATCGGTTTCTCCGCTCTGGGATAGCACGGCTCCTATCCCTGAGTCAGAGGCGTCCACTTCAACCACAAACTGGCGACTAGGATCGGGCTGCACCAAGACCGGTGCAGTCGAGAACCGGCGTTTCAACTCCCTAAACGCGGCTTCGCACCGATCCGACCAGGTGAAGGGAACTTTTGGTGAGGTCAGGGCTGTCAGGGGGCTAACTACCTGACTATACCCCTTAATGAACCTCCTGTAAAAATTTGTGAAGCCGAGGAACTGTTGCAGCTTCCTACGGCTAGTAGGTTGGGGCCAGTCTCTCACCGCTGCGACCTTGGCCGGATCCGGGGCGACGGAGTTGGAGGAGATGATAAACCCCAGGAAGGACAAAGAAGTGCGGTGAAACTCACACTTCTCGCCCTTCACAAACAGCCGGTTCTCCAACAACCGCTGCAGGACCTGACGTACATGCCGTACATGGGTCTCAGGGTCCGGAGAAAAGATGAGTATATCATCCAGGTACACGAAGACGAATTGGTGCAGGAAGTCCCGCAAGACGTCATTAACCAAAGCTTGGAACGTCGCGGGGGCGTTAGTGAGGCTGAACGGCATGACCAGGTACTCAAAATGACCTAACGGGGTGTTGAATGCCGTCTTCCATTCGTCTCCCTTCTGGATCCGAACTAGGTGGTATGCGTTCCTAAGATCCAACTTTGTGAAGATGTTGGCTCCATGCAGGGGGGTGAACACCGAATCCAACAAAGGCAACGGGTATCAGTTGCGAACCGTGATCTCGTTCAGCCCCCGGTAATCAATGCATGGACGAAGACCGCCATCTTTTTTGCCCACAAAAAAGAAACCTGCTCCCATCGGAGAGGTGGAGTTACGGATCAGCCCGGCAGCTAAGGAGTCCCGGATGTAGGTCTCCATTGATTCGCGCTCAGGTCGGGAGAGGTTGTACAGCCTGCTGGACGGGAACTCCACACCTGGCAACAAATCGATGGCACAATCGTACGGACGATGCGGGGGAAGAGTGAGTGCCCGATCCTTGCTAAAAACGTCAGCAAGATCGTGGTACTCAACCGGCACCGCCGACAGATTGGGGCGAACTTTGACCTGCTCCTTAGCCTGGGAACCGGGAGGAACCGAGGATCCCAAACACATCCGATGGCAGGTCTCGCTCCACTGTACCACCACCCCAGACGGCCAATCAATCCGGGGATTATGTTTCAACATCCAGGGGAACCCCAGAATCACACGGGAGGTAGAAGGAGTCACAAAAAACTCAATCTCCTTCCTATGATTCCCTGACACTACCAGAGTTACTGGTGGTGTCCTGTGTGTGATTAAAGGGAGTAGGGTGCCATCTAGTGCTCGCACCTGCAATGGTGTAGGTAGCGCCACCAGAGGGAGCCCTACCTCACTGGCCCATCTGCTGTCTAGCAGATTCCCTTCTGACCCTGTGTCTACCAGTGCTGGGGCCTGAAAGGTTAAATCCCCACTAAGGATTGTAACTGGGAGCCGTGTGGCAATATGTGTGTGTCCCACGTGAATTTCTTGGCCCACCCTAAGCCCAGTTTCTAGGGGCGGGCGTTGGTGTTTAACCGTTCGGGGCAATTGCTCAATTGATGCTCCATTGAGCCACAAACAAAACACGCTCCGCGAGGAAGCCTCCTCTGTCTATTAGGTGGTCTAAATGTGGCCCTGCTTGTGTCCATAGCTTCGTCAGCAGGGGGAGCTGTCGCCCCACGGGACGTAGAGGCCAGGGAGCGTGGGAAGGGCGGACCTTTCTCGGACCCGGAAGGAAGAGGGACAGCGCGCGCCCGGCCACGTCCTTCGTCTCGTTCCCGACGGCGTTCCTCCAACCGATTGTCTAACCGTATAACGAGATCAATAAGCCCATCTAATTCCCGCGGTTCATCCTTGGCCACTAGGTGCTCCTTTAGGACTGACGACAGTCCGTTTACGAAGGCGGTGCGGAGCGCAGCGTTATTCCAGCCGGACCTCGCAGCAGCGCTGCGGAAGTCGACTGCATAAGCAGCTGCGCTTCGACGCCCCTGTCTCATAGACAGCAGCACTGTTGAAGCGGTCTCGCCTCTATTTGGGTGGTCAAACACAGTTCTGAACTCCCTCACAAACCCAGTGTACGTGTGAAGGAGCCATGAATTTTGCTCCCAAAGCGCCATAGCCCAAGCGCGTGCCTCTCCCCTGAAGCAGAGTGATCACATAAGCTATTTTGCTTGCGTCTGACGCGTACATGACGGGACGTTGTGCGAAGATGAGCGAACACTGCATAAGAAAGTCCGCGCACGTCTCCACACAACCTCCGTACGGCTCAGGAGGGCTTATGTATGCTTCAGGGGATGGTGGGAGGGGTTGTTGAACCACCACTGGAACATTTATATCCTGCACAGGGTTGGCAGGAGGAGGAGCTGCAGCAGCGCCCTGAGCGCTCGCCGCCACTTGCGCGGAGAGAGCCTCCACCCTGCGGTTCAGGAGGATGTTTTGCTCGGCTATTTGATCCATCCGAGCCGTAAAGGCGGTGAGAATATGCTGTAGCTCACCAATCACGCCTCCTGCAGATGCCTGCGCTCCCTGCTCTCCCATTGGTCGTTCAACAGCCTGGTGACGCCCCTCGGAGTCCATGACGCTGGCCGAGATATCCTGTTGGGAAAGTGTAGTGACACGGACCCACAACAGGGGGCGTAAATGAACGGACAATGGAAGGAGTCAAATTATAACACTTTACTGTTGTGAATGACACAACCAAACACAGCAGATTACAGAATGTGCACAAGTCAATCAATAAAGGTGTCGTGTGGGCAGGCTCGATGATAGGAGACGCCCGTCTGGAAACGAACCGGAACCACACGACTTCCACTGCCACCGAACCCGAGGAATACTGGAGCCGCCAAGTCCCGAAGTCCCCAGGTGGCCACCGTCACGGCGTGTCAGATCTGGTACTGCTGGCAGAAAGCAAAGACAGTCAAGGGTGGGTGTGTGAACACCCAGTAACAATCCTGGTGGGAATTCCACCTCCACCTCTCACTCAATATGTTGCAGCGATCCCTCAGAGGAAAAAGAGTGCCGTCTTGCACAGCCTCCACAAACTAAGGACCGGTACTCCTGCAAACACTCACAATAAACAGATTTAGAAAATACTACAAAAGGCTGAGGATATTACCTCTGGTAGAAGATGATATCTCGGCAATGTGGTGGAGGTGTCTTCCTGCTTTTATTCCAGATGTGGATTGGATGATCAGTGACAGCTGATCTCGGATGATGGGTGACAGCTGTCACCATGGCTTGTTCCTAAGGCGGCAGCGCCCTCTCGTGCCTGAAGCCCGCACGTGAGGCAGGGCGCCCTCTGGTGGTGGGCCAGCAGTACCTCCTCTTCTGGCAGCCCACACAACACAAAAGAGAGGATTATCAAACTCTTAAAAGAGAGTAAATCATCACGCAATGTTGCAAAAGATGTTGGTTGTTCACAGTTAGCTGTGTCTAAACTCTGGACCAAAATACAAACAACATGGGAAGGTTGTTAAAGGCAAACATACTGGTAGACCAAGGAAGACATCAAAGCGTCAAGACAGAAAACTTAAAGCAATATGTCTCAAAAATCGAAAAATGTACAACAAAACAAATGAGGAACGAATGGGAGGAAAGTGGAGTCAACGTCTGTGACCGAACTGTAAGAAACCGCCTAAAGGAAATGGTATTTACATACAGAAAAGCTAAACGAAAGGCATCATTAACACCTAAACAGAAAAAACAAGGTTACAATGGGCTAAGGAAAAGCAATTGTGGACTGTGGGTGACTGGATGAAAGTCATATTCAGTGATGAATCTCAAATCTGCATTGGGCAAGGTGATGATGCTGGAACTTTTGTTTGGTGCCGTTCCAATGAGATTTATAAAGATGACTGCCTGAAGAGAATATGTAAATTTCCACAGTCATTGATGATATGGGGCTGCATGTCAGGTAAAGGCACTGGGGAGATGGCTGTCATTACATCATCAATAAATGCACAAGTTTATGTTGATATTTTGGACAATTGAAAGGATGTTTGGGGATGATGAAATCATTTTTCAAGATGATAATGCATCTTGCCATAGAGCAAAAACTGCAAAAACATTCCTTGCAAAAAGACACATAGGGTCAATGTCAATGAGCAGATCTGATTTGATGCAGGTGTTAGTTTTGGGGATGAAAATTTACAGGGTGATTCCATAATTCTTTCCTCAGAATTGAGTGATTCCATATTTTTTTTCCTCTGCTTGGTCTAAAAAAGTAACCGTTACTGACTGCCACAATCTTTTTTTCTTGATTTCTTATAGTGTTTCTTAAAGCCAGAAAGTTGCCATTTGAAATTACTTTAGTTTTGTATCATGTCTGTGATCTGCTTTTTTTCTACAAAATTAAACAACTGAATGAACATCCTCTGAGGCTGGTGATTCCATAATTTTTGCCAGGGGTTGTAGAATTCATCATAGTACAGAAACAGCATTAGTGAAGGTTACAAATGATCTTCTTATGGCCTCGGACAGTGGACTCATCTCTGTGCTTGTTCTGTTAGACCTCAGTGCTGCTTTTGATACTGTTGACCATAAAATTTTATTACAGAGATTAGAGCATGCCATAGGTATTAAAAGCACTGCGCTGCGGTGGTTTGAATCATATTTATCTAATAGATTACAATTTGTTCATGTAAATGGGGAATCTTCTTCACAGACAAAATTAATTATGGAGTTCCACAAGGTTCTGTGCTAGGACCAATTTTATTCACTTTATACATGTTTCCCTTAGGCAGTATTATTAGACAGCATTGCTTAAATTTTCATTGTTACGCAGATGATACCCAGCTTTATCTATCCATGAAGTCAGAGGACACACACCAATTAGCTAAACTGCAGGATTGTCTTACAGACAAACTGAAGTTATTGTACTTGGCCCCACAAATCTTTGAAACATGGTGTCTAACCAGATCCTTACTCTGGATGGCATTACCCTGACCTCTAGTAATACTGTGAGAAATCTTGGAGTCATTTTTGATCAGGATATGTCATTCAATGCGCATATTAAACAAATATGTAGGACTGCTTTTTTGCATTTGCGCAATATCTCTAAAATCAGAAAGGTCTTGTCTCAGAGTGATGCTGAAAAACTAATTCATGCATTTATTTCCTCTAGGCTGGACTATTGTAATTCATTATTATCAGGTTGTCCTAAAAGTTCCCTGAAAAGCCTTCAGTTAATTCAAAATGCTGCAGCTAGAGTACTGACGGGGACTAGAAGGAGAGAGCATATCTCACCCATATTGGCTTCTCTTCATTGGCTTCCTGTTAATTCTAGAATAGAATTTAAAATTCTTCTTCTTACTTATAAGGTTTTGAATAATCAGGTCCCATCTTATCTTAGGGACCTCGCTGTCAGACTGCAGGCTTACTTGTAGTTCCTAGGGTTTGTAAGAGTAGAATGGGAGGCAGAGCCTTCAGCTTTCAGGCTCCTCTCCTGTGGAACCAGCTCCCAATTCAGATCAGGGAGACAGACACCCTCTCTACTTTTAAGATTAGGCTTAAAACTTTCCTTTTTGCTAAAGCTTATAGTTAGGGCTGGATCAGGTGACCATGAACCATCCCTTAGTTATGCTGCTATAGACTTAGACTGCTGGGGGGTTCCCATGATGCACTGTTTCTTTCTCTTTTTGCTCTGTATGCACCACTCTGCATTTAATCATTAGTGATTGATCTCTGCTCTCTTCCACAGCATGTCTTTTTCCTGATTCTCTCCCCTGAGCCCCAACCAGTCCCAGCAGAAGACTGCCCCTCCCTGAGCCTGGTTCTGCTGGAGGTTTCTTCCTGTTAAAAGGGAGGTTTTCCTTCCCACTGTTGCCAAGTGCTTGCTCACAGGGGGTCGTTTTGACCATTGGGGTTTTTCTGTAATTATTGTATGGCTTTTGCCTTACAATACAAAGCGCCTTGGGGCAACTGTTTGTTGTGATTTGGCGCTATATAAATAAAATTGATTTGATTTGATTTGATTTGTGGCCTGGGTTAGGGTTTAGACCTTGCATTTGGGTTTGAACCTTGCTTGTGGGCTAGGTCATGGTTTAGACTTTGCTCATGGATTGTGTCATGGTTTAGACCTTGTTTGTGGGCTGGGTCAAGCTTTAGACCTTGCTCGTAGGTTGGGTCATTGTTTAGAACTTGTTTGTGGGCTGGGTCACGGTTTAGACCTTGCTTTTGTGTTTGAACCTTGCTTGTGGGCTGGGTCACAGTTTAGACCTTGCCTGTGGGCTGGGTCATGGTTTAGAGCTTGCTCATGGGCTGGGTCATGGTTTAGACCTTGCTCGTGGGCTGGTTCATGGTTTAGAACTTGCTCATAGGCTGGGTCATTGTTTAGAACTTGTTTGTGGGTTGGGTCAGGGTTTGAACCTTGCTCTTGGACTGGGTCAGGGTTTAGACCCCTCCCTCAGGCCCTATGACTGCTGGGATAGGCTCCAGCTCCTCGTGATCTTAATCTGGAGTAAGTGGGTATAGAAAGTGAATGAATCTCTGTAATTTTAAGGTGTAATTTCTGATTTTTTACAATATTTTTATTGGGACATTTTCAGCTTCCAAGAATTGTGTACAGATCCTTGCAACATAGGGCCGTGCATTATCCTGCTGCAACATGAGGTGATGTTCTTGGATGTATGGCACAACAATGGGCCTCAGGATCTCATGACGGTATCTCTGTGCATTCAAAATGCCATCAATAAAATGCACCTGTGTTCTTCGTCCATAACAGACGCCTGCCCATACCATAACCCCACTGTCACCATGGGCCACTCGATCCACAACACTGACATCAGAAAACCGCTCACCCACACAACGCCACACACGCTGTCTGCCATCTGCCCTGGACAGTGTGAACCGGGATTCATCCGTGAAGAGAACAGCTCTCCAACGTGCCAAACACCAGTGAATGTGAGCATTTGCCCACTCAAGTCAGTTACGACGACGAACTGGAGTCAGGTCGAGACCCCGATGAGGACGACGAGCATGCAGATGAGCTTCCCTGAGACGGTTTCTGACAGTTTGTGCAGAAATTCTTTGGTTATGCAAACCGATTGTTTCAGCAGCTGTCCGAGTGGCTGGTCTCAGATGATCTTGGAGGTGAACATGCTGGTTGTGGAGGTCCTGGGCTGGTGTGGTTACACGTGGTCTGCGGTTGTGAGGCTGGTTGGATGTACTGCCAAATTCTCTGAAACGCCTTTGGAGACGGCTTATGGTAGAGAAATGAACATTCAATACACGAGCAACAGCTCTGGTTGACATTCCTGCTGTCAGCATGCCAATTGCACACTCCCTCAAATCTTGCGACATCTGTGGCATTGTGCTGTGTGATAAAACTGCACCTTTCAGAGTGGCCTTTTATTGTGGGCAGTCTAAGGCACACCTGTGCACTAATCATGGTGTCTAATCAGCATCTTGATATGGCACACCTGTGAGGTGGGATGGATTATCTCAGCAAAGGAGAAGTGCTCACTATCACAGATTTAGACTGGTTTGTGAACAATATTTGAGGGAAATGGTGATATTGTGTATGTGGAAAAAGTTTTAGATCCTTGAGTTCATCTCATACAAAATGGGAGCAAAACCAAAAGTGTTGCGTTTATATTTTTGTTGAGTATAAAAGGCTAGGACTAAAAGTTATGTTGGATTGGTTCCCACTGACCAATAGCGTTAGAGCTTACTGCCAACAGCTAGCCAATCAGGGCGCGGCATACGAAGGTCACGAACTAGCTGACAGACGCTGGTTGAAAAAATGGCAACAAACATGTCAACAACAGCAGAAAATCATCTGCCAGCGAGGTTTGCTGAGTTCACAGAGGAGGAACTGGTGGAAATATTGAACTCCAGGATGCCAGAAACACTAAGAAGGTAGACAAGAATGCTACTGACGTTTTAGAAGCATTGATATGCTGTTCACAACAAAATCAATTGATCTAATTTACTTGACTCTTTGTTGTTTGCTTAATTTGGGAGGGGGATGGAGAACAGAACAATTGATGGATGACCAGTAAAAAATCAAGGACGGAGACGTCGCCCGATATGGCGGAGCTGGTGCCCCACCCTGGAGCCAGGCCTGGGGTTAAGGGAGCTCGCGCGCGAGCGCCTGTTGGTCGGGCCTTAGCCCATGGGGCCTGGCCGGGCTCAGCCCGAAAGAGCGACGTGGGCCCGCCCTCCTTTGGGTTCACCACCTGCAGAGGGGGCCATGGGGGTTGGGTGCAGAGAGGATTGGGTGGCGGTCGAGGGCAGGTGGCCCAGTGGCCCGGTCCATGCTCACAGCCCCTGGCTGTTGGGACGTGGAATGTCACCTCGCTGGGGGGGGAAGGAGCCTGAGCTTGTGCGGGAGGTTGAGAGATACCGACTAGAGATAGTCGGGCTCACCTCCACTCACAGCTTGGGCTCTGGTACCCAACTCCTGGAGAGGGGCTGAACACTTCATTATTCTGGCGTTGCACATGGGGAGAGGCGGACAGCTGGGGTCCCATTGCTTATTGCTCCCCAGCTCAGTCGCCATGTGTTGGAGTTTAGTGAACGAGAGGGTCGCGTCCCTACGCCTTCGGGTCGGGGACAGGTCTCTCACCCTTGTCTCGGCCTACGGGCCGAGCAGCAGTGCAGAGTACCCGACCTTCTTGGAGTCCCTGGGAGGGGTACTAGATAGCGCTCCGACTGGGGACTCCATTGTTCTCCTGGGGGATTTCAATGCCCACGTGGGTGGCAACAGAGAGACCTGGAGGGGGGTAATCGGGAAGCACGGCCTCCCCGATCTGAACCCGAGTGGTGTTCAGTTGTTGGACTTCTGTGCTAGTCACAGTTTGTCCATCACAAACACCATGTTCGAGCACAAGGGTGTCCATAAGTGCACGTGGCACCAGGACACCCTGAGCCGGAGGTCGATGATCGATTTTGTAGTTGTATCATCTGACCTTCAGCCACGTGTCTCGGACACTCAAGTGAACAGAGGGGTAGAGCTGTCGACCGATCACCACCTGGTGGTGAGTTGGATCCGCTGGGAGGGGAGGAAGCCGGTCAGACCTGGCAGGCCCAAACGTATCGTGAGGATCTGCTGGGAATGACTGGCGGAACCCTCTGTCAGCGAGGTCTTCAACTTCCGCCTCAGCGAGAGCTTCTCCCAGATCCCGGGGGAGGTTGGAGACATGGAGTCTGAGTGGACCATGTTCTCCACCTCCATTGTTGATGCGGCCGCTCGTAGCTGTGGTCACAAGGTCTCTGGTGCCTGTCGCGGCGGCAATCCCCGAACCCAGTGGTGGACGCCGGAAGTAAGGGATGCCGTCAAGCTGAAGAAGGAGTCCTACTTATTTTTGTTGGTAGGTGGGACCGCAGAGGCAGCTGACAGGAACCGGTTTCCAGTGCACGTTGGCCTCCGCCAGTGCTGCCCTTTCTCACCGGTTCTGTTCATTATTTTTATGGACAGAATTTCTAGGCACAGCCAGGATGTAGAGGGGGTCTGGTTTGGGAGCCACAGAATCTAGTCTCTGCTGTTTGCGGACGATGTGGTTCTGTTGGCTTCGTCAAATCCAGGACCTTCAGCGTGCACTGGGGCAGTTTGCAGCCGAGTGTGAAGCGTCCGGGATGAGAATCAGCACCTCCAAATCCGAGGCCATGGTTCTCAACCGGAAACAGGTGCTTTGCCCTCTTCAGGTCGGTGGAGTGTCTTTGCCTCAAGTGGAGGAGTTTAAGTATCTCGGGGTCTTGTTCACGAGTGAGGGACGGATGGAGTGTGAGATCGATAGACGGATCGGTGCAGCAACTGCAGTGATGCGGTCGCTGTATCGGACCGTCGTGGTGAAGAGAGAGCTGACTAGGGGGGCAAAGCTCTTGATTTACCGATCAATCTACGTTCCGATCCTCACCTATGGTCATGAGATTTGGCTCATGACCGAAAGAACGAGATCGCGAGTACAAGCGGCCGAGATGAGTTTCCTCCACAGGGTGGCTGGGCGCTCCCTTAGAGATAGGGTGAGGAGCTCGGTCACTCGGGAGGAGCTTGGAGTCGAGCCGCTGCTCCTCCACATCGAAAGGAGTCAGCTGAGGTGGCTCGGGCATCTTTTCCGGATGCCCCCTGGACGCTTCGCTGGAGAGGTGTTCTGGGCACGTCCCATTGGGAGGAGGCCCCGGGGAAGACCCAGGACACGCTGGATGACAAGTCGACTCCTTACCATCCATTATTTGTATTATATATATATATATATATATATATATATATATAATTAATAATAAATAAATAAATAAATAAATTAATTAATTAATAATAAATTAATATTAATAGTAGTCTATCTTGTGGAATTGTGCCTTCCTTTTGTAAAAAAGCTATTGTGGAGCCACTGATCAAAAAACCAGGTTTGGATCCCACGGCTTTTTCAAATTATCGACCTACGTCTAAGTTACCGCTTGTGTCGAAAATTTTAGAGAAATGCGTCTTTGCACAGTTGCAGCCTTTTTTAGATACAAATGGCACATTGGATCCATTTCAATCAGGGTACAAAGCATTTCACAGCACTGAGTCTGCACTTTTAAAGGTTTTTAATGATCTCCTTTTAACAACTGATTCTGGCAGTTCAGCCATTTTAGTGCTTTTAGACCTCATTGCAGCTTTTGACACAGTTGACCACGCAATTCGTTTAGATTGCCTGAGAGACTGTGTGGGTGTCAGGGGGACTGTTCTGGAGTGGTTTAGGTCCTAAATGTTGGAGAGGTCTTTCTCCGTCAGGCTGGGGGACTCCACCTCATCTTCAGCCCCTCTTCATTGTGGAGTCCCCCAGGGTTCTATCCTGGGACCCATCCTTTTTGCTCTTTATCTCCTCCCACTCAGAGAGATTTTTAAAAAACATGACGTGGCCTACCATTTTTATGCTGATGATTGTCAAATCTACATGCCTATCGCTAAAAACAGCCTTTGCCCCCTGACACCCCTACTCGACTGTCTGTGTGACATCAGGGCTTGGTTGTCACAGAATTTTTTGAAACTTAATGAGAGCAAGACAGAGGTTATGTTGTTTGGAAGTGCCCTTGTTGATTTGGGACCTCTTAAGGATTTTGTATGTCCCAAGGTGACCAGCCTTGGCGTCACGATAGACAGCGATTTTAAATTTGATAAACAAATCAATAGTTTTTTGAAATCGTGCTTTTATCATCTTCGTCTTTTATCAAAGGTAAAACCGTTTTTATCTTTCAACCTTTTTGAACAAGTTGTGCACTCTTTTATTTCAAGTCGTCTGGACTACTGTAACGCACTTTATTTCGGCATTAGCCAACGGGCTCTTTCCTGTTTGCAGTTAGTCCAGAATGCTGCAGCGCAACTTTTAACAGGAGCCTGGAAGCGTGATCACATAACCCCAATTCTTGCATCTTTGCACTGGCTTCCTATTAATTTTAGAATTGATTTTTGGCTTTCTCTGTGGCTGGCCCCAGACTTTGGAACGCTCTGCCCCTCCATGTCCGAACAGCCCCCACAGTGGAGTGTTTTAAGTCTCGTCTGAAGACCCACTTTTATTCTCTGGTTTTTAACACTGAGTGAGTTGTGTGGTCCTCTGTTTTATTGGTTTTGTTTTTATTTTGGTAGATTTTATTGGTTTTATCTTTTGTATGCTGTATGTATTTATTTATTTATCTTGCACATTTTAGTTAATTTTATTGTTAATTTTCTTATTTTTAATTTTTGACTCCTGGGGTTTTATCTGTCGTGATTCTATTGTATGTGCAGCACTTTGGAACATTTTTGTTGTTAAATGTGCTATATAAATAAAGTGGATTATATATTGGTTTTGTTCCCATTTTGTATGAGATGAACTCAAAGATCTAAAACTTTTTCCACATACACAATATCACCATTTCCCTCAAATATTGTTCACAAACCAGTCTAAATCTGTGATAGTGAGCACTTCTCCTTTGCTGAGATAATCCATCCCACCTCACAGGTGTGCCATACCAAGATGCTGATTAGACACCATGATTAGTGCACAGGTGTGCCTTAGACTGCCCACAATAAAAGGCCACTCTGAAAGATGCAGTTTTATCACACAGCACAATGCCACAGATGTCACAAGATTTGAGGGAGCGTGCAATTGGCATGCTGACAGCAGGAATGTCAACCAGAGCTGTTGCTCGTGTATTGAATGTTCATTTCTCTACCATAAGCCGTCTCCAAAGGCGTTTCAGAGAATATGGCAGTACATCCAACCAGCCTCACAACCGCAGACCACGTGTAACCACACCAGCCCAGGACCTCCACATCCAGCATGTTCACCTCCAAGATCGTCTGAGACCAGCCACTCGGACAGCTGCTGAAACAATCGGTTTGCATAACCAAAGAATTTCTGCACAAACTGTCAGAAACCGTCTCAGGGAAGCTCATCTGCATGCTCGTCGTCCTCATCGGGGTCTCGACCTGACTCCAGTTCGTCGTCGTAACTGACTTGAGTGGGCAAATGCTCACATTCGCTGGCGTTTGGCACGTTGGAGAGGTGTTCTCTTCACAGATGATGTGAAGGAGATGTGTTGCCCTGCATGAGGCAAATGGTGGTCACACCAGATACTGACTGGTATCCCCCCTCAATAAAACAAAACTGCACCTTTCAGAGTGGCCTTTTATTGTGGGCAGTCTAAGGCACACCTGTGCACTAATCATGGTGTCTAATCAGCATCTTGATATGGCACACCTGTGAGGTGGGATGGATTATCTCAGCAAAGGAGAAGTGCTCACTATCACAGATTTAGACTGGTTTGTGAACAATATTTGAGGGAAATGGTGATATTGTGTATGTGGAAAAAGTTTTAGATCTTTGAGTTCATCTCATACAAAATGGGAGCAAAACCAAAAGTGTTGCGTTTATATTTTTGTTGAGTGTCTATATATATATATATATATATATATATAGAGAGAGAGAGAGAGAGAGAGAGAGAGAGAGAGAGAGAGACAGAGACAGAGACAGAGAAAGAGAGAGAGAGAGATTTGTTTTGATTTATTTGGCAATAAAACACCTGTATGTAAAACAATACAGTATATAAAATTACTGAGGATAACACAATAAAGGATTAAACTTTTCACTGTGGTCCTCAAATAAAATACACAAATCAATTATCAATTTACAAATCTCATTTTAAAAATATGACTTTTTCTGGTAATTCACCTGACTAAATACAGGCTAATTTTATTATGTTAATAATTAAAATGTACTTATTGTATGAGGAAGTCTGGAGTGGCAGAGAAGTATGTTAGGGTAGTGCAGGACATGTACAAGAATAGTGTGACAGCGGTGAGATGCACAGTCGGAATGACAGACTCATTCAAGGTGGAGGTGGGATTACACCAAGGATCAGCTCTGAGTCCTTTCTTGTTTGCAGTGGTGATGGACAGGTTGACAGATGAGATCAGACAGGAGTCCCCATGGACTATAATGTTTGCATATGACATTGTGCTCTGTAGTGAGAGTAGAGAGCAAGTTGAGTCTAGTCTGGAGAAGTGGACATATGCTTTGGATAGAAGGGGAATGAAAGTCAGTAGGAGTCAGACTGAGTACATGTGTGTGAATGAGAGGGAGCCCAGTGGAATAGTGCAGTTACAAGGAGTAGAAGTGGTGAAAGTAGATGAGTTTAAATACTTGGGGTCAACTGTTCAAAGTAATGGAGAGTGTGGTAGAGAGGTGAAGAAGAGAGTGCAGGCAGGGTGGAGTGGATGGAGAAAGGTGGCAGGAGTGATTTGTGACTTAAGAAGGTCAGCAAGAGTGAAGGAGAAAGTTTACAAAACAGTAGTGAGACCAGCTATGTTGGACGGCTTAGAGACGGTGGGACTAACAAAAAGACAGGAGGCAGAGCTGGAGGTGGCAGAGCTGAAGATGTTGAGATTCTCTTTGGGAGTGACAAGAATGGACAAGATTAGGAATGAACATATCAGAGGGACAGCTCAGGTGGGACGGTTTGGAGACAAAGTCAGAGAGGAGAGACTGAGATTTGTGAATGAATGATTTTATTCAGCACACAGACTCAACACTAACAAAAAACTCATAAATAAGACAAGTCAAAAGTAAACGTGCGGCCGAAAGGGTACATGGGCAGAATCAAAGCTTCTAAACACCAACCCGTTATATTTAAATATACTTCCAACAGCAAATACCAGTACAGACAGTATAGATGAATCAAAGAAAGCAGACAAATACAGTGCACGATTCCCCAAAACAGAAACAAAAATCTATAAACCTAGTTCATCAGATTATAAGAAGCAATCATATGGTTCATATAGAGCCTTTTAAAGCTGACCAGATAATTTGATGTTATCAGGACAATTATTCCAAATACCATTAACACCTTTAACAGAAACGCAATGACTTTTTTCAGTAGTTCAACTCTTTTGACTTCTCAAATACTAACGTTCCTCCCAAATTGTAACTGGACTCCTCATTTTAAACAGATCCTGGACATGTTGAGAAAAAAGTTTGTTTTTGACTTTATACATGATTTGAATTGTGGTGTAATCAACCAAGTTCCAGAATTTTAAAATAATGGTTTGGACATGTGCAGAGAAGGGATCCAGCGTATATAGGGAGAAGGATGCTGAGGATGGAGCCACCAGGCAGGAGGAGAAGAGGGAGACCAAAGAGGAGGTTCATGGATGTGCTGAGAGAGGACATGCAGGTGGTTGGTGAGACAGAGGAAGATACAGAGGACAGGGTGAGATGGAAACGACTGATCTGCTGTGGCGACCCCTAACGGGAACAGCCGAAAGAAAAAGTAGTAGTAAGCGCTAACATTCAACCCAAACCTCTGTATTCTAGACAGGTTTGGCTTCCACCTGTCAGTGCGTGGATTGGTGTCTCCTTTGTGCATTTATTAAAACATCTATTTGTCACTATAGCGGCGGTCTGTACTGCATACGTCCACAGACCACTTTCAATCAACATGCATCGCGCCGTATCAAAAAGTGTACAGCAGTTGCGCTCAGCAGTGCCATTCTGATGAGGAGAATAAGGTGCTGGTGTTTCTAATCTAATCCTGTGTTTAATGAGTAGAGGCTGGAAACTTTCCTGTATATTCAGTACCGTCAGACCTGAAACACTTGACCTTTCTGTATGGGGTCGTATCAGTGTTGGGTATTTTCTCCTCCAAACATTCTTAAAACCTTTGATAAGACAAACAGAGTCAAGAAACACCAGTGAGACAGAAAGTCAAATTAATCACGCGCGGAGTGCAGTCCAGGCTGTACACCAAGGCTACACTAAAGTCTGGCCTGTGCTCCCGCTCTTTTTATTAGAGATGCCCTCATTACATCATAAAACTTGTCCTAAGGGGGGGGGGGGGGACAACGCGAGACAAGTTTCTTCCCGTAACATAAACACATACGTCAATAAGCGCAGCTGTAAGGAAAAACAGTTTCTTTCTTTTACTCTTATCATCGGAGGTCAGCACATCTCGTTCGTCTGTTGCAGTTATCAGCTGTTGTGCATCTGCCTGGAGTGTCCTGGTCTTCACACTAAGCATCACATCACAACAGTCAAAACAACCTTCAGGTCTATTACTCCCAGTTCATGACTGACCCCGTCATGCTTCACTCCCAGTTGTTAGCTGCTACAAAAACAAGTTGTATAATAATAATAAGTACATCCAGCTCTTCATTCCCAGTTCAGATTGACCCCAGCATGCTAAAACAAGGTTGAATAACACGTACATTCTCAGGGTTAGTGCAAACAGCACAACACCGTTCTCATGAGAAAGAAGACAAAGGTCCAAATGTTTAACAGTGATAACATATATACAAAATCTTTAACATTCCCCTCCTGTTTATCGCCTGTTAAACATACAGTAGTAGTTATCACCTAGCTTAGCACTTCTTTTTGAGATTTTCACTAAGAGGTTCATCATGGTATGTTCTATAGGCTTACACCCCAGAGGTGATGTCATCATTGTCACCATCATCGGTGTCTGGGTCATCATACTTCCATTGGTCTGGGTACAGGTCATGGGAGTCATCGTCCTCCTCGGTGTCGTCTTGCCCCAGGAGTGGATATGATGCTGGTCCCCCTCCTGGTCCTGGACTTATTGCTGTGGTTATCATTCTATTTACAAGGCCTCGGAGACATGGAATACAACAACATCCACACAATGTTAGAATTGCAGCAAATACTGCTATAGACACTAATAGTGAAGAAATCAAAGACCTCCATCTTCCCATCCCTTCTAGCCACCAATCCCAGCCTTCGGTGTTTATTCCACTGTGCTCTTTCATCTTCCTGTTCAACGTCCTCAGCCCGTCAATGGCTTGAGTGAGACTGCCGTCTGCAGCCGTGTTGTTGGGAATGAATGTGCAACATTGTTCTCCGAACATGGCACAAACACCTCCTTTCTCCGCCAACAACATATCCAGAGCAATACGATTCTGGAAGGCCATAAGGGACGTGGCTTCTAACTGTGAATGGACAGCCTTAAATCCTTCCTCAGTCCAATTTCCTAATTTCTGTACATTGTAGTGGATGTAGTTTATTCTGTCCACGTTTTTATTAATTGAACACCACCAACAGATGGAAGATTCGAATCCAGCTGCTATTTGATCAACCAGTTTATACTCGTCAGGCACTCCTCTGGGGACTCCTATTGCATCAATATATGTTGGATTTCCTACTCCTTTCCACTCTCTTTTTACTCTATGTCTGGCTATGCCTTTCTGCCAATCTTCAGGAATAAGAGAGGCTGCATATGTCGTAACGTCTTCAGGGGTCATGGGTATAGCTTTAACTGGTAACAATAATGATATTAATGCACAATAACCTGACACATTTCGTGGCAGTCTGTCAAAGATTCTGTTATCACCACACCACCACCATACGTCACTCCTACCGACAGGTTTGAATGTGGGAGTACTATGGACCACATTCTTACACCAGGCAGTGTGGCTTAAGCTACCCAAAGTCTTACTTGTCCCTGTCAAGTGTACACATGTATGGTTAGCATGCCCAACTTTGCTTGAAAATAAAGGTTTGATCTTAGTCAATTTGGTCAGTGGATAGATCTTGTCCCACTTAGAACAATAGTTGTTTGCTGCAATGTATGTCTGTGTCATAACAGTCAGCAGACAGTCTTTGGGTAATGCTGCCAGTATCACCTGTAATATAGGTCTGGGTCCCATACATACAACACAGTCCTTCTTTGCTGCTAGTCCTGCTTGTTCTGCCATTAAAAGCCAATTGTTATTTTGTCCACTAATTCCTGTAGTTACTAGGAACCAGTCATCTGCCTTCATGTCTTTTGTGCCTTGTACGGACATCCCCTTTGCTTGTATGGACACCCCCTTTGACGTACTTAATTCTGTCAATATTGGTTGCTGTACTCTATCTGTTTCACAGAGGAAAAAATGGAAATACGGATCTTTTCCTGGTTTGTATACCAAATCGGTACGCATTGTTCCTATCACAGCTATGTACTGTGGCATTTATTTTCGGACTGGGGTCTTCGTTACTTCTTTTTGGTCTCTGCAATCTGCGGAGGTGATCCTTATCATCATGTCCCGTGCTTATGGCTTTTAATAATAAGCCCAATCCAAAAAAGAAAAGTAGCATAACAAGGACTGTCCGTGGGGTCCAGAAACCCTCGTTCTTTTGTTTTTTTTCTTTCGCCATTTCTGCACACTACAGCACACCTATGTTCAGAACAGTGACTTCTTAATGTCTTCTGCTAGCTTTCGTGTCTAACCTGGATCTTAACACCAAGCTCACACACTATTACTAGTCTTGTCCTACTGTTCTTACTGTTTGTCTGTGTCTGCAGAAATGACTTTCTTACAGTGAGTCAAATGAATCCATGTACTTCTTTCCCCAATTTTCAAGGCTGTGGGTGTTGTGAGTAGTACTTGATGGGGCCCTTCCCATTTAGGTGAATGCCAGTGTTTTCTCTTGATGCTTCTTATCAACACCCAGTCTCCAGGTACCACTTTAGGGTCCTCCTGTGGAGAAATGGGATCATCAGTGTTTGGAACTCTCCCTCGTTGTCCTTCTAACATTTTTCTCATGTAATCCGCCAAATTGGCTTCCTCAGGTACATCCCAAATTTGCCCATAATATGGCAATCGATATTTTCTGCCAAACAATGTTTCATACGGTGTCAACCCCATGGTACTAGTTATGTTTATATACATTTTTACCAAATCTACACAATGTGTCCATGGTCTGCCTGTTTCCTCCATTGTCTTTCTAAGTCTGTTTTTTTACTGTTCCATTCATCCTTTCCACTAATCCGGCACTTTGTGGATGATAAGCACAATGATTTTTGAGAT
The DNA here is from genome assembly GCF_902500255.1 of Thalassophryne amazonica. Lineage (NCBI taxonomy): Eukaryota > Metazoa > Chordata > Actinopteri > Batrachoidiformes > Batrachoididae > Thalassophryne > Thalassophryne amazonica. The sequence continues at coordinate 872,446 of NC_047112.1, read as the reverse complement.
TGACCTGTAGCGCTTCTCCTACGTATTGCACTATTGTATTAACAAAATGCGCTCCATTATCTGAATAGACTGTTTCTGGTATTCCAAATCGTGGAATGATGTCTTTGCATAATGCCTTAGCCACTGTAAGTGCATCTGCATGTTTTGTAGGGAACAATTCTGCCCATTTTGAGAAGGCATCAATTATGACTAAACAAAATTCCTTCCCTTCATGTTTACTCAGCTGTATATAATCCATATGAATCACTTGAAAGGGATATTGTGGTGTTGGAAATTTACCTCTTTGGGGTCTCAAACTGCCTTGTGAGTTGTGTTTTGCACATATCATGCATGCTCTACAATGCTGTTTTGCATATGCATCGAACCCATAAAGACAAAAAATAGATTGCAATTGCGATATCATACCCCCTGATGAGACATGCGTCACGCCATGGCTCATAATAGCTGCCCATTTAAACATATTTTTTGGCAATATGGGTTTCTTTTGTGGTCATACGTACAAATCATTTGCATACGTAGCCCCTTTAGTTATCCACATTTGTTTTTCTCTGTCAGTTGCCTGCTGTTGCATGTCAGCAAGCAGTGTATGACCTAAATGCAAATCCGGAGGGGTTTCCTGTACAACAAAAATAGAAGAAGCTGCTGTTGCCTCTTTTGCTGCTCTGTCAGCAAAATCATTTCCTTTTGAAATACTATCAGAGCCCTTGGTGTGAGCCGCACATTTGCATATAGCAATTTGGTTAGGCAATCTCACAGCCTTCAGTAGTGCAGTTAGGAGAGTGGCATGAGTCACTGGCTTTCCAGATGATGTCACCATTCCACGCTCTTCCCACAGTTTTGCAAACACATGCACTGTGCTGAAAGTGTACTGGCTGTGTGTATAAATTGTTACAGCCGTACCTTTAAACAGATAGCAAGCTGCAGTTAAAGCAACTAATTCAGCTACTTGTGCTGAAAATGAGGATGGCAATGAAGCAGAATCCAATACTTCTGAATTTGTGACAACAGCATATCCAGATTGTGTTTGTCCATAAGCATTTTTAGTGGAAGAACCATCCACATACACAATTGTACTGTTTGGGATGGGTGTGTCCCGGAGGTCTGGGCGTGCTTTCGTACAGACCGTAGCTACATCAAGACAATTGTGCGGCTCACCATCCTCAGGTAAAGGTATCAATGTGGATGGATTCAATGTTGTACAGCGCTCTACCGTAAGGTGTGGTTGTGATAATAGCAAGGACATACACGAAAGATGTCTTGCTGGGGACAAAAGGCTCATGTTTGTCTGCAACAGAAGTGCAGAAACTGCATGTGGAACTTTCAGTGTCAACTGATGTAATAGAACAACATTACTGCTACTTTGAACAGCCATAGAGGCTGCAACAACAGCCTGTACGCATGGTGGTAAAGCACTTGCTACTGCATCCAATTTAGATGAGTAGTAGGCAACTGGCCTCAATTTTGAGCCATACACTTGAACCAAAACACTAGTCATGAACTTATTCTTACAATCAACTGTTTGAATGAATGGTTTACTATAATCTGGTAGTGCCAAAACTGTGGATGACACTAATGTTTGTTTTACTTTTACAAAAGCTTCCTCAGCATCTCTGTTCCATTCCAACACGGTTGACATTGAAATATCATCCTTGTACATGAAATCAGAAAGTGGACTAGTCAACTCTGCATAGCAAGGAATCCATGCCCTGCAGTAATTTGTCAATCCAAGAAATGACATCATCTGCTTTTTGGTTTGTGGTTTTGGAGCGTGTAAAATTGCTTCCTTCCTGTCAGACAGGATCGTGCGCCCAGTGGCTGATAACTCATGTCCTAAATATTTTACTTTATCCCTACACAACTGAACTTTGTTTTTACTCACTCTGTGGCCATTATCAAATAAGAAACATAATAATGCTACTGTGTCAGTTATGCAGTTTTCTCGTGTGTCAGAGGCAATCAAAATGTCATCAACATACACTAATAGTTGGCTATCTGCCGGTGGAACGAAATTGGCTAAACATGCTGACATGACTTGAGAATAAATAGTTGGACTCTCTGCGTAACCCTGCGGTAATCTGGTGAATGTATATCGTTGTCCTTTAAAGGTAAAAGCAAACCAGAATTGACTATCTGGATGTACTGGCACAGAGAAAAATGCATTACTTATGTCAATTACTGAGAAACTATTAGAATTTGGTCTCAGCGAATTTAACAAGGTGTGTGGATCTGGAACACATGGTGCTCTTTTAATCACAGCAGCATTTACTGCCTGCAGATCTTGAATCATTCTCCACCCCACTGAGGGCGGAGCCTTTTTTACAGGAAATATGGGTGTGTTACATGGTGAATCTGGACATGGCACTATTACTCCTGCTGTTAATAAATTCTCTATTACTGGCCTGATTCCTTCAATTGCATCAGGTTTCAATGGATACTGTCTTACACATGGTCTGTATTCTGTTTTTGGCCTTATAACTACAGGTTGTGCATTTTTAATCAGTCCTACGTCTGAAGGACCTGTTGTCCACAATCCTGATGGTACCGAAGAGAGAAGAGCATCTTCTTCAGGACTCAACTGAAACACTCAGGATTGTGAAGTGGACACATCAATGTGTGTTCCAGCTGTCAGCACCAATGAGACATTAACTGGCACTTTATACAATTTAGTTGATGGACTGAACTCCGTTCGTGGTCCAACTCTGCTCCAATCAGTGGCTGACAAAGCTGTTATGACTGTCAGTCCCAATTCTTGCCATTCTGTCAAATATGGTTTACAAAGTGACACATGTAATGGCATACCTGTGAATCTCAATTTTAAAACATCTTCAGTGGCGCCTGTTACTGTTATGACAGCTGTTGAGTTGCCATCATGAATCAAATCGGTCATTGTCAGCTTCACAGGTGAAACGTTTTTCAATTTGTTTTCATAGTCACCATCCGGACCTGGAGGATCTTTATGCCACATTGTGACATGCAGGTCAGGTGGTGACATCTGTTGTTCAGGATTTTTTAGTAGGGCTGTCGCTTGCAAGACGACATCTTTACCCCATCCTGCAGCATCTTCTTCTGAAATGTCAAATGTATAGTAATAGTGGAATGTGGGGTCATCGCCTTCTTCTCTTACCATGTTAACGCCTCCTGTGCGTTCAACAACTAATTTCCCTTGTTCCACAATTATGGACAAGCCCAATGCAGTCAATCCGTCTCGTCCTAGGAGGTTAACTGGACATTGTGGCATGCTCAACACTGACATAGTACATGTCAGGCCAAATGGATCTGTCAACGTTATGGGTTTGGTGATAGGGATGTCTGATGTTTGTCCATTTGCAGAGCGAACCCTAAAGATTTCGTTGCTTAATTGATGGACAGGTATGTTGTCATTACATGTGGTTCTACATGCTCCTGTATCACAAAGGAATGTCACTGGTCGTCCATTTACCAACAAAGTCACTTCTGGTTTTGGTACCGGATTTCCCAGCAAGGCACACAGATCCATATCACAATCAGACTGCCTATCTGATGTGGAATCATGGATTATGGATTCTAGTCATTGTGGATACTGTGGCTGCGGAGGATTATTCCGTTGTGGAATTCCTCCTGCTGCTCCATCAGTAGGTGGATTCGGACAATTTCTATACATATGTCCCTCTCTCCCACAGTTCCAACAAATCAGGGGACCACGTGGTGGCCCTCCCTGTCTGTGCTGCTGTTGTGGTTGCCATGGTCCTTGACGTTGTGGCTGTCCACCTTGTCTATTTTGCCATGGCTTTTGGGGGCGTTTGCACTGCTTCTGCTGTCTTACGTTACCCTGTTGGTAACATATTTCATCATCTCCGTGTGCTACATACACTCCTTTGTTGCTGTTTCCTGTCTTTTTCTGCTTTAAGACTTCTTCTGCATGACAGCAGTGTGTATGTGTTTCTTCCAATGTGCCTGTAGGCAATCCAATCCAATGTTTCTGTATCCAAGCTTTTATATCCTTATTGGAATGTTGGATCAGAGCGTTTTTCAATTGTTGTTCATACACTGGTGTTCCTGGCAATATGCCACTGTGGACCCTAAATACATTCTCAAATCTGCATCTAAACTCTGTCCATGGTTCTCCTTCTTTCTGTGTTGTCCTGGTAATTTCAGTGTAATTTATTTTTGGTCCTAACACACCTTCTGCTCGTGTAATCATAGCTTCCACTCTTGTTTTCAAGACTGGATCATCATGTGGCAACGGTACGCCATCCTGGTCTGCAGGATTCCAGTCTCCACGTATCTGACTCCATTTAGGGCCACATGCTTTCATCCACACCTGTTGGACTTCAGGTCCATTAAGGTGGTAAGAACTTCTAATGTTTTCTATATCCTGCATAAATCCCTCAATGTTGACATGTGGCGATGGTATCATGTCGACTGCTGCTTTGATATCATCAGCATTCCATGTTCGATATACGAGCATGGTTGATCGATGTCTTGCTGTTCCTGCACGAGGATTTGGTACTTCTATCATAGGATAGGCACCTCCCTGGTCACTGTGTTCCACCATGGGAGGGGCTGTGGGCACTTTCGCTTGACTGCGTGTTTGTGGTTTTTCTGGTTTTTCTAGTTTTTCACTTTTTACCTTAGGTTTTACTGCCAAATCATACTGTGGTGGCGGTACATCGTCATCCTCTGGTAGAGGAGATAAAGGTGTTGTTGTCACCGACGATCCAGCCGGCGGTGGTTGTTGAGGCTGTTCTGGTTCTCTGTGCTGAATTATCACATCTTCTTCTGCCTTACCTACAGCTTTCTTTTTCCTTGCTTTCTCTAATCGTCGCTTCTCTGCTCCCTTCCGTCTGTTCTCTGCTTCCTCCTCCCAAAATGCCACTAAATCTGCCCCTACTTTCTGCATCTTTTTCTCATCACCTTTATGTTTCTGTTCTAACTCCTTCTTTAGCTTCTGTATGCTGATCAGGTTCAGTCGTCCGTCAAAGTCATGTTTATTTATCCAGGTCTCCAATTTCTTTGTTGCTTTTGGATTTTTTGCTTCCATAAATTTCCAGTCGTCAGTTGATAAATTTTCCTTATTTTTAGACGTCTTACCCCCCATTTTTATTATCCCTTGTTATAATTTGGACTTCAGACGGGGGCACACCTAGGGTGTTCTAAATCTGAAGTTTTCACACTTTCTTTGGACGTGACAATTAATTTGCCGTCGTGTGGTTGATTCCTTTCACCTCCCCGTAGGAAGCGGAATCACTTGCCTCCGCATCCACACACGGTTGTCACTAACGTTGTCCAAAGTATTACACTTTCACACAGTTATTTACACTTACACAAAACACTATTTACACATAGAAACACTTTTAATAATCGTACGCGTATTCTTATGCCAGGGGAGCTCGCCCTCCCGTGAAATTTAACTAATGTCCTGCATTAGGGGACTCCGCCGTCCCTGCCAGATTTAACTGCTTTTTTACAGTGCACGTATTTCTACCCGGGATTTCCTTTACGTATTAAAACAGAGGAGTCCGTACCCTCCTTCCGGAATTTAACTACGGGCGTCCCTCGCAACCGTAGAGGAGTCCGCCCTCCTCGCGGATTTTAACTGCTTTGCATTAACAGACGATTCCACGCCATCGCTTACGGAGTTTAACTGTTTTATGTGATCACTTTTATCCCCTACCGGTATGCGTATATAAACAGAGGAGTCCGCACCCTCCTTACAGAGTTTAACTGTGTTTCATTAACAGACGATTCTGTATCATCGCTTGCGGAATTTAACTGTTTATGTGATCTGATCACCACTCACTCAGTACTGTTACAAAGAAATTTTACTCACTGACTCGACCTCCTGTCTGTCTTCTTCGGGAAAATCTCGTCAACCAGACGATGCCAACGGTGGTCGACAATTGCAGACACGATCAATCGATCGGACCTTGGCCAAGGATTTACGTCTGGACTTGACGACCTCCGCTGGACACCTCCGGTATTGTTGAGCTCCCGGACGTAGCCCCCAGTCAATGTTGGGTATTTTCTCCTCCAAACATTCTTAAAACCTTTGATAAGACAAACAGAGTCAAGAAACACCAGTGAGACAGAAAGTCAAATTAATCACGCGCGGAGTGCAGTCCAGGCTGTACACCAAGGCTACACTAAAGTCTGGCCTGTGCTCCCGCTCTTTTTATTAGAGATGCCCTCATTACATCATAAAACTTGTCCTAAGGGGGGGGGTGGGGGGGGGGGGGGGGGGGGGGGGGGGGGGGGGGGGGGGGGGGACAACGCGAGACAAGTTTCTTCCCGTAACATAAACACATACGTCAATAAGCGCAGCTGTAAGGAAAACAGTTTCTTTCTTTTACTCTTATCGTCGGAGGTCAGCACATCTCGTTCGTCTGTTGCAGTTATCAGCTGTTGTGCATCTGCCTGGAGTGTCCTGGTCTTCACACTAAGCATCACATCACAACAGTCAAAACAACCTTCAGGTCTATTACTCCCAGTTCATGACTGACCCCGTCATGCTTCACTCCCAGTCGTTAGCTGCTACAAAAACAAGTTGTATAATAATAATAAGTACATCCAGCTCTTCATTCCCAGTTCAGATTGACCCCAGCATGCTAAAACAAGGTTGAATAACACGTACATTCTCAGGGTTAGTGCAAACAGCACAATACCGTTCTCATGAGAAAGAAGACAAAGGTCCAAATGTTTAACAGTGATAACATATATACAAAATCTTTAACAATCAGCTAGAAACTTTTCTGTAGCTACTGTCTGTATCACACTTGTTCTTTAAAAAAAAGCACAAAAACTGCACTAGAATAGTCATCAGTGAATGAACCTGTGCTCGTCTCTAGACTCTGGGTGAATCGGTCCAGCCAAATCTGTATGCACAAGCTGAAGAGGCCTTTTGGCTCTCGCATCATGCTCTCTCTTTCTTGTTTGAAAACTTGTGTGTGTGCTTCACACTGTGGGTGTGTGTTTGTTGGGCACACCATCAACAACACCTTGTAACCCTTGAACCTGTCATCGTAGCTGCAATGTCCAAGGATCTAATGTCATGTTTGCAGAACAAAACATCCTTTGCATTTGCCATCGTGATGTTTTCCAGCTGTGTGTAAATAGTCTGTCATGCACACAAATGTGGAATTTCACACCGTCTCTGTGAATCAGAATGTCCTCCCCTTCCTTGCTCTGCTGGAAGTGGCTGCTCTCACTGAGACAGTTATTTTTATATATGTGTACGGAAGAAAGTTGTATTCACTTTAATTAAATAAAAAGAGAAAATGTGTTTTTTTTAATGATTATTTAATTAATAGAGATGACCATTTCAGAGAGGGACGTGATTGAACATGTACTCCTTAAACACCATCGTTGTCTTGCTCCCACCAGAACGCCTCTGCATCCAGACTTGTGGTCCAGCCTGATGAAAGATGCCATCAAAGTGACCAGCGTTCTCCAACCAGTTGTTGCTTGCCTTGTTCCTCTCATTTTGACAAATTATGATGTGCACAGCAGGTTGTTATCACAACTGGTGTAAAGATGAAGTGAAAATCTCTTCAGTAGCCCCCTCCACCTCGACTTCAAAATCCTTAAAGTGTTTTCTGCTGTCACACAGAGTGAGCTGAGTTCACATGAACAGATTTCTCCTCTGGGGTCAGATGTGGAGAATTTATGGAGCCTTTCAGCAACCAGTCATGGAGTGGATCTGCAGGGTCACCACTGATTTGTATTCATAATGGTGTGTAGTCTTCTCCCTCAGTCCCTCAGTGTTTTTCACACCCTAAAACACAAAATGGTTATGTTTTTAAATTTTTTTATGTTTAATTAGTAATTATATCCTTAAGAATAAATCAGGGAAAAAAGCACAGGGTGTAGTGGATATGACTTTTTTTTTTCTCTTAAAAGTTTGAAATGTACCTTTGGCAGTCGATGAGCTCTGAAAAAGCACTGAATGGCACAAAAACATTGGAATCTTGGGCTTTTCCAGGCATTTTGCAACTGATGCTCCAAAATATAAAAGTAAACAACTTGTTTTAGTTGAGTAAAGTAGGAAATGTAAAAACACCTCACAAGGTTTGATTCATTTATTCATGAAACTGATTTTTTGTCATATTTTTTAAAAGTTCATTGTTTAAAATAAGTTTTGTGAGATTTCATAGTGGACTCTACCTAAAAGCCACAGAAAAAAAGTTAGCAGAAGTCATAAAAGTGGTAGCTGTGATGTTATGATTGTGGGTCAATGAAGACGATAGACGTTCAGAAATAACCTACCTGCATGTGTCTGTGACTCTGTGTGTCCCGTCACTTATTTGAGGGATATGATGCGTTTCCTCAAAGCTCTGTCTGATCTCCAAGGCTTCATTTTCATTTGGCTCGTAAATCAGCTGTTTAATCCGTCGGCCTTTTCATTAGTTTTATAAAACATGTACGAGGTCTGTCCAAAAAGTATCCGACCTTATTATTTTTTTCAAAAACCATATGGATTTCAATCACGTGTGATTGCATCAGACAAGCTTGAACCTTCGTGCGCATGCGTGAGTTTTTTCACGCCTGTCGGTTGCGTCATTCGCCTGTGAGCAGGCTTTGTGTGAGCACTGGTCCACCCCTCTCGTCTATTTTTTATTGCAAATAAATGTCTGAACGATTTGGAGCTTTGCTGCATCAAATTTTTCCTGAAACTGTGAGAAAAATTCGGAAAATTCAGATGGCTTTCAGCAACGATTTTATTGGGATTATACAGATTAAGGAGTGATCCAGACGGTTTAAAGCTCCGCGCTCCGAGCCCCAATCGACAGGCTGACACCCCCGCTGAAACAACCAGATCATTTCCAACATGAAGGCTTTGTTGATCCAGGATGTCATCTGACTTCCACAAAAAAGGCAGAAGACGTGGACATCAGCACTTTTTCGGCACATTCCACTGTTACAGGAGTTTTTTTTCATGGAAAGAGAAGCGGAGGGATGCGCCACGGAGCCACTCATGGCGCGGCACAAAACCACCTCCATATTGGTCTCACAGGACGGATTTCAGGTGGATTTCAGACGGCTGTCGGTGGGTTTTCAGTCGTGTGACTATCCGAGAAATTGTGCATGAGCTGGACATGCCAGAACATGTCCTGTGAGGCTCCATCACGGCGTTGCTTTGCGCCATGCGGCTCCACCGCGATGCGCGGAATTCCTTTGCTCCTCTTTCCATGACAAAAACTCCTGTAACAGTGGAATGTGCCGTTCATTTCGAAACTGGATGCTGTGTTGATCCAAGACATTGTCTGACTAGCACAGGAATTGCGGGAGACGTGGACATCTGCACTTTTTCAGCACATTGAGACAGACATGCGGAGCTGCATAGCGCAAAGCAACGCCGTGATGAAGCCTCACAGGACATGTTGGGGCATGTCCAGCTCATGCACAATTTCTCGGATACTCACACGACTGAAAAGCAACCGGAAGCCGTCTGAACCATCTGAAAGCCGTCCTGTGAGACCAACACGGAGGTGGTTTTGTGCCGTGCCATGAGCGGCATGGTGGCGCAATCCTCCGCTTCTCTTTTCATGAAAAAAACTCCTGTAACGGTGGAACGTGCTGAAAAAGTGCTGATGTCCACATCTTCTGCCTTTTTTGTGAAAGTCAGACGACGTCCTGGATCAACAAAGCCTTCACGTTGGAAATGATCTGGTTGTTTGAGCGGGGTTTGAGTCTGTCGATCGGCGCTCAGAGTGCGCCGTGCTCTCAGACACTGTGGGCGGTCTTTAAACCGGCTGGAGCACTCCTTAATCTGTGTAATCCCCATAAAATCGTCCCTGAAAGCCATCTGAATTTTCCAAATGGTGTCCACCTGGAGGTCTCTCACAGTTTCTGGAAAGATTTGATGCTGCAAAGCTCCAAATCGTTCAGACATTTATTTGCAATAAAATCCGACGAGAGGGGTGGACCACTGCTCACACAAAGCCTGCTCACAGGCAAATGACGCAACTGACAGGTGTGAAAAAACTCACACATGCGCATGAAGGTTCAAGCTTGTCTGATGCAATCACACCTGATTCAAATCCATATGGTTTTTGAAAAAAATAAAAAGGTCGGATACTTTTTGGACAGACCTCGTACATGATGTAACCGTGCTCTGTGTTACATCACGTAAAAACACATTCCGCCATGCTCGTCTCTTTCTGAACAAGTCCTGAAGAAGAAGCATGTTCCTCTGATGCTGCGGTTTCAAAAGAAATGCACAAAGAATAACAGTAATCTTGATGACTCCAGAAAACAAAATCCATTATTATATGGGCGGCTTCTGGGTACAACTCATTTGCGTATGTCACAAGCGGCAGACGTCACAACGCAAAGCATTATGGGATTGCTCGACTGACTGAATCAGATCGTAATCATGGTGCATGTAAACACGCACAGCAAGTGGATCACTTTAGGGCACGTTCATGTAAACAGGACAATCTGATCCACCAATCGGATAGAATTCAATCAGATCAGAAATAAAGTGTCCATGTAAACGTGGCTAATGTCTTGTGGATAGGAGGGGACATAGAAGGCTTTCCTCAATATGGTGTTAAGATGTTTGCCTCTGCTGTCAATCAGACAGACCTCTGCAGCGCTCTGCCACCCCACTTCATCTTGTGCCATCAACCAGCTCCACGCAGTGTGTCTCAGCCTGGAAACCCTCATCAAATCTCTTAAACTTGGACAGATGTGTGGCGCTGTGCAAAGTTTCCCCGCAGTCGACCATCAGGCCCCTCACATCGACACCCGCTGCTCACTCGCTCACTCAGAAAGCCCATCCATCCATCCATTTTCTTCCACTTTATCCGGAGTCGGGTCGCGGGGGCAGCAGCTCAAGCAAAGCCGCCCAGACCTCCCGATCCACACACACCTCCCCCAGCTCCTCCGGGGGAACCCCAAGGCGTTCCCAAGCCAGCCGAGAGACGTAGTCCCTCCAGCGTGTCCTGGGTCTTCCCCGGGGCCTCCTCCCAATGGGACGTGCCTGGAACACCTCTCCAGCGAGGCGTCCAGGGGGCATCCGGAAAAGATGCCCGAGCCACCTCAACTGACTCCTTTTGACGTGGAGGAGCAGCGGCTCGACTCCGAGCTCCTCCCGAGTGACCGAGCTCCTCACCCTATCTCTAAGGGAGCGCCCAGCCACCCTGCGGAGGCAGGTGGCAGGATTTTTATTAACCACACCCACATCAGACAAGCTTGTCAATCAACTTGTCAAACACATCAAACAAATCATAACATAGGTTTGCCCATCATAATCACTAGCCACTAAACAAACATCTAATAACTGGGAGCACCGACTCATCTCTTTATCAGCGATGTTCAGCTTTGGCTAAGCCGCTGTTCCACCTTGTGCCTGAGCCTCCAACACAAGGCGAAAGAGACCGAGGGGCTGAAATCCTGATTTCAAAAGAGGCCGTGTAAAACTGTCCCCAAATGATTGGAGATAGAAGAGTGCAGAGAAGCTTTCAAAGCTCTGAAACATCAGCTGTGTCACATGAGCACACATGAGCATACCCTCATGTCACGGGCATACTGTTCATTTTTTTTTTAATCACGGTGAGACCTCCAAAAGGAATTGGGCAGGAAACGGACTTCAAAGTTTAGATGTTGTATTGAAAAGGGTTGTTACATCGGTTCAGAGTTATCTCAGCGCTGGAATCTTGAACCGGTTGTATGCAAACACCTGGAACAAAGAACCTCAACTTCCTTTGTTCTCTAACTTTTATTACTTTAGTCTAAGCCACCCCCATATGGGCGGTCTTTAACCTGGCTTGAGTCAGTGTTTATGTGAGGTGGCTGCAAAGTGGTGAATATAGGAGCTGTCTGTTCGCGGTGCGTTCATGGTTGTTATGTAAAAATCTTATAGTGTGTGTTTATGTAATGTAGTGTTCCAGCATGCTGATTCTTTTTCCAAATAGACATGAATACTTTGGTTTTATCAATTAAACATATATACAAAGATCCAATGGTTTTATCAATTAGACAACTGTAAAAGGATCTGATAGTTTTTCCAAATACAAGGACATTTTGGATGTGTGTCAGTCATTTTGTGTTATGCATCATGGAGCACTGTTACAACATGATGGGTGGATGGTATCGCTGAGGCGGGTTGGCCCACTCACCACTTATAGGTGGTTTATGGGTAGAGGGCGGGGCCTGACAGTCTGACATGCAGACAATGAGTGGACCTGGACCTTCAGACTGATAAAAATCTCAGCCACTCAGACAAGAGCGTAAGACAACACAACAGTTCCCAGAGGACTGAGGGGCGTGTCCAAGTGAAGCCTCCACACATGGTGAGATGCAGGGAGATAATTGCCTCAGCAATGAGATCTAACAAGTTTTTTATGTCAAATTTCAGTCAGTGACACAGATCAACAAATTTAAAACAAATGAAAATAGAGACTAATGAAGTCAGAATACACACACTGAGTTAAATGAATAAAAGTGACCACAGACAGAAGACAGAGACAGGTCGAGCTGAGGCCACGAGCATGATGCAGTAACGTCCCTCAGCCTCGTCTTTCCTGCATCAGGGAGTCTCAGCGTGCTGGGAAATGGACTTTAATCCCTTCAGCTACTCCCTTGCTTCAGTCTGGGTCCACACCAGGTCCGAGGTGGATATGCATGTTGATTTGACACAAATTTTACACTGGGTGCCCTTCCTGATGCAACTCTGACAGAAAGAGGAGGTGTTTAGTAGTGCTGAAACAACTAATCAATTTAATCAATTATTAAAATAGTTGTCAACTAATTTAGTCATCAATTAAATAACTTTGTTTTACTGCAAATGTTTCATTTCTTCCATATAAATCAATTGTTTCTGCAGCGCGGCTTTGCTTTGAACCTTGAACCAATCGAAGCAGTGATTCACAGATCGATCTGGTGCTTTGTTGATTCAGTGTTTTATTTCACTTAATCTTAATTTTTCCCCAATAAAACCCCAAAGAGCATATGTCTGTGAGTAACATTTACCTTTTTATGTTAATCTGACCTGTTATGGTCTTCTGAAACAGTTGATAGATGTATTTTATAACTTAAAAATGGGACCGATGCTAACGCATTAGCATGTCTATGACGTTTTCAATGTTAAAGTTAGCATTAAGCAGTTGCAGCTGTCAGCACATTTGTTTTCTGTATAATAATTCATGGCTCAGCGTTATATGGATTTGAATGACGTGCGATTCCACCAATCATGCTTGAACCCTCGTGCGCATGCCAGTGACGTCATTTCCCTGTGGGCAGGCCTCGAGTGAGATGTGGTCCCGCCCTCTCAGCTGAATTCCTTTGTTTCACACGCTGCTCGAGACGGCGCGCGTTGCTTTATCAACATTTTTTCTGGACCTGTGAGGAATATCCGAGTGGACACTATTCGAGAAATTAAGATGGTTTTCGGTGAAAAGTTACGGCTGATGAGAGATTATGGGGTGTTTCTGTCAGTGTAAGGACTTCCCACAGAGCGGGACGTTGCGCAGCGCTTCCAGGCGCCGTCGTCGGCCTGTTTCAACCTGAAAACATCCTAATTTAAGGCTTAATTCACCCAGGACGTTGTGAGAGAACAGAGAAGATTCAGAAGAGGCCGGCATGAGGACTTTATGCGGACATTCCACTGTTTAAGGACATTTTGTAATGAAAGACATGCGCGCAAATTCGCTGAGTTGTTTCCGTGACGACTCGGTGAATCTGTGTGCGCCGCGACAGGAAAAACACCTCCGTGTTGAAAACCATTTGTAAAATTCAGGCGGCTTTTGATGGCTTTCAACAAGTGAGTAACTGAGAAATTGTTTAACAGCTTGGGCATGTTCCAACTTGTCCGTTAAGGTTTCCAACGGAGGTGTTTTTCCTGTCGCGACCCCCCGCGGTCGGGTCCGGCCGACATGCGACTCTGCCCGCACGTTCTTTCATTACAAAATGACCGTTAACAATGGAATGTCCGAATAAACTCCTCATGCCGACTTCTTCTGAAAGTTCTCTGTTCTCTGACGACTTACTGGGTCAACAGAGCCTCAAATGTGGAAGTTTTCAACTTGAAACGGCGAGACGCTGCCACCTCGAAGCGCAGATCGCCGTCAGGCGCCGTGGACCGTCCTTAAAGCGACACTACCAGACCAAATCTCTCATCAGCCGTTAAAATTTTTACCGAAAACCAGCTGAATTTATTGAATGGTGTCCACTCAGTTGTGCCTTACAGTTTTGAAAAAATTTTGATCAAACAAAGCAGCAGTCTCTGAGCCATTCCTAAACAATGAAAAAACGATGAGAGGGTGGACGACTCCTCACTCAAAGACTGCCCACAGGCGAATGACGTAACCGACAGGCGTGAAAAAACTCTTGCATGCCCACGAGGGTTCAAGCATGTCTGATGTAATCACACGTGATTCAAATCCATATGGTTTTTGAAAAAAATAATAATGTCGGATACTTTTCTAATAGACCTCGTATTACAAATTGTAATATTCATTTATTTTATTTGTATATCAATAATAAAATAATAATAGAAAACAACAACAATAGTAATAATAACTAATACCACAATACAGTTTTAGAGAAACTGTTATGCATCGACGCGGGTTGAGGAGCGGACCTGCGTCTGACAGAACCCAGCGGTAAAAATAACCAGAAGGCGGTTCCCAACAGAAACAATTTATTTTTCACCTGTGCTTACAAATGTAAAACATAAAAGCGTCCCTCTGGTGGAGTGATAAGTGGCACGTTCACCAGTGCCCGCAAAAATTAAAGCCCGGCGCTCCTGGACTCACTACCACCGCCAAACACCCCCCAGGTGGACACGACGAACCGATTCTCTGTGGAGCAAAGAGAAGGTGAGGTGAGTCAGCAGATACAACTCTATCTTTCGCATAACACACGCTATCAGCAACACACTCAGGTCAATGTTTCTTTTTAACTTTATGCAAATGAGCAGCCTCTCACAACAAGTGGAGGATCACTTATCCCGCACGCCACCGCAGTGAGAAGCAAGCTGCACAATTCTCTTCACAGTCTCAGTTTACTGTGTAACAAAACACCAAGATACTATCAACACTTACTTAATCACTTAATTACCTTTAGCGTGTGCTGACAGCATGTGTCCTCACCCTTCCCTGCCTCACGGGCTCGATATGTCAAACCCAGGCGCGGTCCTCAGCGTCTCACAAACGAACATCACAAGGTCGAGTTCCCGGCAGTTCTGCTCAAATCACACATGACTTATATGCAGAACGCCATCCAATTATCTGCTTCAGCTGCAAGTCTTCAAGGCCGCACGTGAGCCCCTGCCACAGGTGTTCCACATGACGCTAATAAGGGTGAGGACTCTTCAGCCAGCACTTTCTCCACAGACAAATCAGCCTCATGCCACCTGGAGAGCAAAGAAAGAAAAGAACACCAAAACAGCCAGCCACGCCCCCCAACACACAACAGAAACAGACAAAAAGAATCTGATATCTGATAAAACAAAACAGAAAAGATTAAACTAACAATGAACATGAATAAATATAGAAATAAGTGTTTACTCTTAAACCTCTTCATCCCTGTTTTATTAAGTTTAATGACAATTTGTTTTGTTCAAACCACATCTAAGCTGTGTTTTTACACAAGAAAAAAAATAAAATGCAGTAAACTGCACATTTGTGCCTTTTTTCATGAAAATATCTTATTAAATATAACATATTACACTTAGTCAGGCCTTTAAAATACTTTGTGGACTCTTGCTGTAATATGTTGTCAGTGGTTGAGATAGTTGCTGTCGGCATCTAAACCTGATGGAAATCTCTCTGTGGTGTGTCGGTGATGTATGTATGTGCAAAATAAAACTAAACACTACTCCAGGTATGTTTTTGACCAGAATATAACATCATAACTTTATTACAAGCTCAAATGTTGATGTTGCATGATAAAGGCCTTTTAATTATAACTCAAAGAAATAATGGCAAAACTCATATGTAAGTAAAAAAAACAAAACAAAACAATTAATCTAAAAAAATAATCGACCGATGAGCTGATTAGTAAAATAATCCTTAGTTGCAGCCCTAATGTTTAGGCTGAAATAAAATATGTATTTCCTAAAAAATCAAAGTCTGGATTTCAAAAAGAAGAGAAAAAAGGATGGATCTAAAAAAGGTGTGATCTAAGGTAAACATGATTTAGACCTTAGATTTGGTGTTTGCGTTAATAAAAAAAAAGAACATAACAGTGGGGGGGTCTTCAATATGGCAAGTACGTAGGGCCCAGAATTTGGTGCTACGCCCCTGATCCCAATACTTATGGATACTGGAGCAAAAAGACAGATCAACTTTAAAGGAGTTTATTTGATTGTGACAGAAAACAATATTACAAACATGTTCATTGTGTAAACAAAACAAACAAGCAAACATCAGTGATGTGGTGAGTGTGTGTGAGTCAGAGGGCAGGGCTGGTGTTTGTGTGTGTCTGTCTGTGCATCCGTGTGTCTCTGCATCTGTCTGTATATGTGTGTGTGTCTGTCTGTGCGTCCGTGTGTCTCTGCATCTGTCTGTATATGTGTGTGTGTCTGTCTGTGCGTGTCTGTCTGTATATGTGTGTGTGTTTCTGTCTGCATGTTTGTGTCTGTCTGTGCGTCTGTGTGTCTCCTGCATATGTGTGTGTGCAGGGTCGGACTGGGAACAAATTTCGGCCCTGGCGTTTTTCCTCTGGACCAGCCCACTATTGGCCCGATGAATCCACCCTCAAACATGCACACCCACCCGTCCATACCGAACCCCCAATGAACAAATACTATACACCTAAACACCATGAACACACACCTAAACACACACTTTCACTGTCATTTCACCTTGATCATAGTACAAAACGCGGACCCGGCGCCACGAGGGGGCGTCCTGATAACATTAAAGGCAATTACATATTTTGACGAAATTAGAAGTATATATATATATATATATATATATATATATATATATATATATATATAAAACATCATGAGGTTTATGTCACAGAAATCCTACTTTACAATCACACTGCAGTCATTGTTAAATTATTTCCTTTTGCATTTATAATAAACATTTGTATTTATTTAGTGTTTGTTTTTCTGGTTGAAATAAGATATAAATAATCTACCAGACTTCAAAAAATATACAAGTTTCCATGTTATTTATTTGTCTAAAAATAAATGTCTGAGGTTCCTTATGTTAAACAAGAAATGATCTAATCTGAAATAACAGGTGGTTTTCATACAGATGAAAGGTTTCTAAAGAACCATTATGATTTATTACCTATTTTAATTACAAGTGTTCTAAACTTTTTTAACAGTAATCAGAAATTTTGAGGTAACAACCAACAAAAAACATTTCCAATGATTTTTCTTCAGAAAACTGCTCTATAAATGAGCAGTCCTGTCACAACGTTAATGTTTTGTACAGATCAGTGGTTTCTGCACCAATCGGATTGGTCCAATCCATTTTGTAGAGATCAGTGGTTTCTGCCACGAGTCTTCCGTGTTTTGGCCCAACGCGTCGTTCCTATTGGACAATGCGAAGGTACGTCACAGCTCAGCGTGTCGAAAGTTGGTGCACCTCATCTCGACAGAACACCGGCTCTGTGGTATGCAGGAGATCACTTGACCGAGCGTCTATACGTTCAAATAATAATTTAAAAAAATACTGTCATCACTCTTCACTCTTAGTCTCTTACACGGTTGCAGCGTAAATACACGAGCTTTCCAGGAGCGCACGTCTCCTCCGGTGTGCACTATTTTTTTTGGGGGGGTGGGGGGTGATGATAAACTCATCGCCCCCTTAATATATATTTTTTTTTTCTGGCGCCGGGTCTGACAAAACGGAAGCAAAAGCAGCACACAAGCGGAAAAAAAGTTTTTGTGTCTCCAAAGTGTGTGTGTGAGTGAGAGAGAGAGAGGGGGGTAATGTGTAACCACTGCTAGGATTCACACAGCAGCACATTAAGGAGCTGAAGTCCGTAGCCGTTGCATTTAAAGATTAACAAAAGTAACGCACAGTTAATTAGGATAATAGAAACGATTCCAACCCGTAATCAGTAGGAGAGCGGAGTAGAAGTCCAGGCGCAGAGGACTCAGTCCATTCACAGGGGCGGAGCGACCGCCTGCTCTTCTTGCAATCTGACTGGCCACCCTGTATGCTTCTTCATTATCATTGGCTGTTGATCATGTCAATCACTGTGCTCAATGTAAGTCTCCGTTGTGTGATCAAACGGAAACAAAACTGAAACCTAGAATAAGACCTGCGCCGTGTATGAAACACTACAGAACTTTTATTTGACACAAATTCAGGAAGTGGTTCTGCAGCTGCGCCGATTAAATGCTGTAGCTTCACCGATCATGGACTTTCCTCGTGTTGACAGCAGCGCGCGGTTCGAGAACACTGTATATTTCCATAATCTCTATAAATATGGGACGGCCGGCCCACGCACGTCTAAACGTGCAGCGGCCCACTGGGGAAAATGCCCAAAATCACAGATTATCAGTCCGAGCCTGTGTGTGTGTGAGTGTCTGTCTGCATGTGTGTGTTTCTGTCTGCATGTTTGTGTGTGTATGTCTGTGCGTCTGTGTGTGTCTCCTGCATGTGTGTGTGTGTCTGTCTGCATGTGTGTGTGTTTCTGTCTGCGTGTTTGTGTGTCTGTCTGCATGTGTGTGTTTCTGTCTGCGTGTTTGTATGTTTCTGTCTGTATATGTGTGTGTGTGTGTGTCTGTCTGTATATGTCTGTGCGTCTGTGTGTGTCTCCTGTATGTGTGTGTTTCTGTCTGCATGTGTGTGTGTTTCTGTCTGCGTGTTTGTGTGTCTGTCTGCATGTGTTTCTGTCTGTATATGTGTTTCTGTCTGTGCGTCTGTGTGTGTGTGTCTGTCTGTATATGTCTGTGCGTCTGTGTGTGTCTCCGCATGTTCATGTGTGTCCGTCCGTCTGTGCGTCTGTGTGTGTCTCCGCATGTTCATGTGTGTCCGTCCGTCTGTGTGTGTCTCCTGCATGTGCGTGTGTCCATCCGTCTGTGCGTGTCTCCTGCATGTGCGTGTGTGTGTCCGTCTGTGCGTCTGTGTGTGTCTCCTGCATTGTGTGTGTGTCCGTCTGTGCGTCTGTGTGTGTCTCCTGCATGTGTGTGTGTGTGTCCGTCTGTCTGTCTGTATATATGTGTGTGTGTGTTTCTGTCTGCATGTTTGTGTGTGTTTCTGTCTGTATATGTGTGTGTGTGTGTTTCTGTCTCCTGCATGTGTGTTTCTGTCTGTGCGTCTGTGTGTGTCTCTGCATGTTCGTGTGTGTTTCTGTCTGTGCGTCTGTGTGTGTATCTGCATATTCGTGTGTGTTTCTGTCTGTGCGTCTGTGTGTGTCTCTGCATGTTCGTGTGTGTTTCTGTCTGTGCGTCTGTGTGTGTGTCTGTGCGTCTGTGTGTGTCTCCTGCATGTGTGTGTGTCTGTCTGTGTGTGTGTCTGTCTGCATGTTTGTGTGTGTCTCCGTCTGTGCGTCTGTGTGTGTGTCTGTGCATCTGTGTGTGTCTCCTGCATGTGTGTGTGTCTGTCTGCATGTTTGTGTGTGTCTGTCTGTGCGTCTGTGTCTCCTGCATGTGTGTGTGTCTGTCTCCTCCATGTGAGTCTGTCTGTATATATGTTGTGTGTCTGTCTGCATGTTGTGTGTGTCTGTCTCCTCCTGTGTGTCTGTCTGTGCGTCTGTGTGTCTGTCTGTGCGTCTGTGTCTCTGCATGTTCGTGTGCGTGTCTGTCTGTGCGTCTGTGTCTCCGCATGTTCGTGTGCGTTTCTGTCTGTGCGTCTGTGGTGTGTCTCCGCATGTTCTTGTGCGTTTCTGTCTGTGCGTCTGTGTGTGTCTCCGCATGTTCGTGTGCGTTTCTGTCTGTGCGTCTGTGTGTGTGTCTCCGCATGTTCGTGTGGTTTCTGTCTGTGCGGTCTGTGGTGTCTCCGCATGTATGTGTGTGTTTCTGTCTTGTGCGTCTTTGTGTGGTCTCCGCATGTACGTGTTGTTTCTGTCTGTGCGTCTGTGTGTGTCTCTTCATGTTCGTGTGTGTTTCTGGCTCTGCATGTGCGTGTGTGTTTCTGTCTGTGCGTACTGTGTGTGTGTCTCTGCATGTTCGTGTGTGTTTCTTCTGTGCTTCTGTGTGTGTGTCTCCGCATGTTCGTGTGCGTTTCTGTCTGTGCGTCTGTGGTTTCTGTCTGTGCGTCTGTGGTGTTGTCTCCGCATGTTCGTGTGCGTTTCTGTCTGTGCTCTGTGTGTGTCTCTGCAGTGTACGTGTGTGTTTCTGTCTCTGCATGTTCGTGTGTGTGTTTCTGTCTGTGCGTCTGTGTGTGTGTCCTCCGCATGTTCGTGTGTGTTTCTGTCCTCTGCATGTTCGTGTGTGTTTCTGTCTGGTGCGTCTGTGTGTGTGTCTCTGCATGTTCGTGTAGTTTCTGTCTCTGCATTGTTCGTGTGTGTTTCTGTCTGTGCGTCTGTGTGTGTCTCTGCATGTTCGTGTAGTGTTTCTGTCTCTGCATGTTCGTGTGCGTTTCTGTCTGTGCGTCTGTGTGTGTCCTCTGCATGTACGTGTGGTGTTTCTGTCTCTGCATGTTCGTGTGTGTTTCTGTCTGTGCGTCTGTGTGTGTGTCTCCGCATGTTCGTGTGTGTTTCTGTCTCTGCATGTTCGTTTGTGTTTCTGTCTGTGCGTCTGTGTGTGTGTCTCTGCATGTTCGTGTGTGTTTCTGTCTGTGCGTCTGTGTGTGTGTCTCTGCATGTACTGTGTGTTCTGTCTGTGCGTCTGTGTGTGTCGCTGCATGTTCGTGTGTGTTTCTGTCTGTGCGTCTGTGTGTGTGTCTCCGCATGTTCGTGTGTGTTTCTGTCTGTGCGTCTGTGTGTGTCTCCGCATGTTCGTGTGTGTTTCTGTCTGTGCGTCTGTGTGTGTCTCCGCATGTTCGTGTGTTTCTGTCTCTGCATGTTCGTGTGTTTCTGTCTGTTCGTGTGTGTTTCTGTCTCTGCATGTTCGTTTATGTTTCTGTCGTGCGTCTGTGTGTGTGTCTCTGCATGTACGTGTGTGGTTTCTGTCTCTGCATGTTCGTGTGTGTTCTGTCTGTGTGTCTGTGTGTGTCTCTGCATGTTCGTGTATGTTTCTGTCTCTGCATGTTCGTGTGCGTTTCTGTCTGTGCGTCTGTGTGTGTCTCTGCATGTACGTGTGTGTTTCTGTCTCTGCTGTTCGTGTGTGTTTCTGTCTCTGCATGTCGTGTGTGTTTCTGTCTGTGCGTCTGTGTGTGTGTCTCCGCATGTACGTGTGTGTTTCCGTCTCTGCATGTTCATGTGTGTTTTCTGTCTGTGCGTCTGTGTGTGTGTCTCTGCTGTTCATGTGTTTCTGGTCTCTGCATGTCCGTGGTGTTTCTGTCTCTGCATGTTCTGTGTGTGTTTCTGTCTCTGCTGTTCGTGTGTGTTTTCTGTCTGTGCGTCTGTGTGTGTGTCTCCGCATGTACGTGTGTGTGTTTCTGTCTGTGCTCTGTGTGGTGTCTCGCATGTTTCGTGTGTTTCTGTCTGTGCGTCTGTGTGTGTCTCTGCATGTTCGTGTATGTTTCTGTCTCTGCGATGTTCGTGTGCGTTTCTGTCTGTGCGTCTGTGTGTGTCTCGCATGTTCGTGTGTGTATGTTGCATGTTCGTTTGTGTTTCTGTCTGTGCGTCTGTGTGTGTGTCTCCGCATGTATGTGTGTTTTCTGTGCGTCTGTGTGTGTCTCCGCATGTTCGTGTGTTTCTGTCTGTGCGTCTGTGTGTGTCTCCGCATGTTCGTGTGTTTTTCTGTCTGTGCGTCTGTGTGTGTGTCTCTGCATGTTCGTGTGTTTCTGTCTGTGCGTCTGTGTGTGTCTCCGCATGTTCGTGTGTTTCTGTCTGTGCGTCTGTGTGTGTCTCTGCATGTTCGTGTGTGTTTCTGTCTGTGCGTCTGTGTGTGTCTCTGCATGTTCGTGTGTTTCTGTCTGTGCGT
The DNA here is from genome assembly GCF_902500255.1 of Thalassophryne amazonica. Classification (NCBI taxonomy): domain Eukaryota; kingdom Metazoa; phylum Chordata; class Actinopteri; order Batrachoidiformes; family Batrachoididae; genus Thalassophryne; species Thalassophryne amazonica. The sequence continues at coordinate 850,527 of NC_047112.1, read as the reverse complement.
CTGTGTGTGTCTCTGCATGTTCGTGTGTGTTTCTGTCTGTGCGTCTGTGTGTGTCTCCGCATGTTCGTGTGTTTCTGTCTGTGCTCTGTGTGTGTGTCTCTGCATGTTCGTGTGTTTCTGTCTGTGCGTCTGTGTGTGTGTCTCTGCATGTTCGTGTGTGTTTCTGTCTGTGCGTCTGTGTGGTCTCCGCATGTTGTGTGGTGTTTCTGTCTGTGCGTCTGTGTGTGTCTCTGCATGTTTCGTGTGTTTCTGTCTGTGCGTCTGTGTGTGTGTCTCTCATGTTCTGTGTGTTTCGTCTGTGCGTTCTGTGTGTGTCTCTGCATGTTCGTGTGTTTACTGTCTGTGCGTCTGTGTGTGTGTCTCTGCATGTTCGTGGTGTGTTCTGTCTGTGCGTCTGTGTGTGTCTCCGAATGTTCGTGTGTTTTCTGTCTGTGCGTCTGTGTGTGTGTGTGTGTGATACTGCTTCCCTCTTTCTGTTCCCGGCTGCACTCGGGCTCTTCTAAGTGGGACACGCCCCCTCACTCCCCTGGGACCTGTTGTTTTGTTGTCTCTTGTCTGATTGGCTGAGATTAGTTATCTGTCTGTCAGCCATCATGTTGGAGTGCCAGGCCCCCGCCCCTGATCATGTGTGATGGGAAACTGTCTCCTAGTTGTCCCACAGCAGCGTGATCATCAAACCTGAAAATTACAAGTTGCCATGGAAACACTGTGTGAAAATATTTCTGTCAACACAGAAAAAGTCTTCGCAGCTTAAATTCTTCAAGTTTTCCCTGAAAGTCAAACCGTCACTGATGTTTTTAAAAGTTTGTGTTTTCCAGCAGCAAAAGCGACATCGACAGTTTCAGAGTCACTGTGACATGATGCACTGCTGTCTACACCAGTAGGTGGCGTGCTGCTCCTCCAACAGACTGCTGGGACTGTAGTTTAAAAACAACGCCCCCTGCAGCCCGTTCTCCAGGTCCAGACCCTCCAAACAGGTCTGTTGGATCCTCCCGTCCACACTGCCACTAACCCCGCCGACCCACTGGTCCTGGCGAATCAGCAGTTGGTCCAGGAAGTTGATGTATCTGACGGCGGTCCTTAAGATCTCACATTTGCTCAGCTTTCTGTCCGGCGGGTGGGTCGGGATGAGCCGCCGCAGGGGCAAACGCCCTGCTGACATTTTGCTGCCGCCAGCGCTCCCGGCGGTTTGAGAAGATCTGTTGTATGATCATTGGCTGTAAACCTGAGGAGGAGGAGACAGAGTTTTTAAACAGGAACTGCACCAACACAGAAAACAACCGCAGGACTGAAAATGAGCAGGTGGGGGCGCTGTTCAGCACCTGAAGGGTGTCCAATGAAGTGCATGTGAAGGTCCACAGAACTGTAAATGAAGAACACCGTCTGTGGTCCAAAAACACCAAGTGGATTTGTCTTTGAGCCAAATCCACTTCCACCGGTTTATTTGCCTGAAGCTGGAATGAGAACTGGATTGAGTGTTTTAATGTATTCTTGATTCTGAGTCCATTTTGGATGTGAGTCTTGCAGACTGGAACTATCAGGTACCATAAGGAGTCCAGGCTGCAGGCCGAGTTGTGGCAACGGCGCTTAGCTGTAAAGCAAACATGGCGGTGTTTGTTTTGGTGATGGACAACGATTTGAACGAGCTTATTGATGGAGCTCATTCTTCTAACACGAAAAAACAAATCCAGCATGCCGTCTGGAGGCATTTGCAGTCTTCACAGAAACGTCTCTCGCTGAAATGTTTCTGTCACAATTTTTCACTAGACTGAGGAAAGCAGGCAGCATGAAGAAGTCAGTGCACGGCATCATTTTAAGACCGTGACAGATGGTAAGTGGACTGCTTTTGTATAGCCCATTCCCATCTGCATCAAAGCACTTTACAATGATGCCTAACATACCATTCACACAGACACACTCACACACCAATGTCTGGGTGCTACCATGCAAGACGCCACTACACACCGGGAGCAACTCTGGGATTAAGGACCTGGTCCCACCAAATAATGAAGGAAATAAGAGCCACATAGCATTTTTGTCTTGGTATGAGTCCAGTTATTCAACAAACATGGGAGAATAGTGGCTCTGAGAGGCTCTTAGAGGCAGAATATTCAGCCAATGAGGTTCATCACTGAGCATAGCGCTAATTTCAAGCAGTTCAAAATTTAGCCAAAACAGCATAGGGCAGTTTGTGTACGAGTTACTACAAGGACAAACAAGGATGTTAGAGGCATGTTAGTGGTGAGGACAAGTGCTGTTAGAGGTCCATTATCAGAGTACCTGGCGGCTACAAGGACAGGGCAGGCTATTTTGGCTCAGCCTCTCATGCACTTTGTCGTAACAATCCCATCCATTTTGTGCGCTGAACGCTGTAAATAAAGTAATTATTTTGTAGCTTAATGAATGTAATCATTTTCTGTCAGAGCTTGGATGTTGAAAAATCTCCAATCACTTCTGGAATCATGGAGAACAGTTTCAGCTGCAGCTTGTCTTTCTCCTCATGTGCTGCATGAGCTGGAGAACATTGGAACAGACTGAGGTAATTATGGTAATATGATATTGTCATGGTTTGGTAAAACGTTGCAGTTCATTCCTTGTTATGAGCAGCTGTAAAAGTATGTTTATGACAGATTAACATCTCGTTATAATCGATGAGATGAATTGCGTGCACTGATGCAATTGTTTGTTAATTGTTTGTGCAATGTTCATATAGTGGTTCATTATTCAAATAATCACTGGAAATTTTTGACAAATCCATACTATCACAGCTTTATTATTCGGTGGGCCCAAAGCTTAAGGAACTTGCCCAAGGGCCCTTTTTGATTTTCTGGTCTGGCTGGGTTTTGAACCGAGGATCCTCTGGTCTAAAGCCTGACGCTCACCTACTCCCACAGCTTCAGTAATAATGAGTTTCATCGATGTCACGAAGTACACAAGCAAATGGTTATGTTAAGCATAAAGTCCAATCAGTAAGAAGACAGGGCCAAGATTTTTGCTTCTGGCATATTATGCAAATAATGAATGTTTATGAGTTCAATGGTACAAATATTTCATAAGATGAAAGATGACGTACTGGCATCCTGACGTACTGCATCACAGTGTGGTACGGGGGTGCTCAGCAGCAGACAGGAGAGAGGGTGATCAAAACGGCCCAGAGGATCACTGGCTGCTCTCTGCCCATCCTGGAAGACATTGCCAGCTCTCGCTACAGCAGAGCTGCCAGCATCAGCAAAGACACATCCCACCCCAGCAACCACCTGTTTGACCTATGACCCTCCGGCCGACGGTATAGGTCAATCAAAACTAGGACAAACAGACTCAGGGACAGCTTTCTCCCCAGAGCGATCACTGCACTGAACAATAACAACTCACTCTAATCTGCACCTTTCAACTTTCTTGTGCAATATCTGTAAATCATGTGCAATATTCCTGTGCAATATGATTCCACAGTTGTATATAATTCTTGTTTTACATTTTACTTGGGCCACATTTTATTTTTTTTTCTTATGTTTATATTAGTTGTACATATACTCTGAATAATTTACCGTTAAATTTCACTATCTTTATTTAGCTAAAAATTATTTGCACCACGGAAAGCACCTTTTGGAGCTGCACTCAAATCTCATTGTAATGCAAATTACAATGAAAATAAAGATGATTCTGATATGTTCCATCCAATGAGGCTCGTTGAGGCTCAACATTCATCATTTGTATATTATATGTTAAGACAAAAATATGAGAAAGATATGTTATGAAAAATAAAAATGACAATTTTTTTTTTTTTTATTATTTTTTCCCCAGGGACATAAAAAATACCATAGTTGAAGAACTGTGCGTAAACTCAAGAAACCATGTTAGCGCTGCTTGCTGGGATGGCGCAGTGCCCCCTACTGGGGGTGTTCCTGATGGCGGAGTGCCGGTTTGTTTGGTGTTTACGTACCGTGGCTGACGTCAGCCCGCTCTGGACTTCTCTTGCGTGTGTTTGTCTCCTGGTGATCCGGATCTCTGCAGACACATGTTAGATTTTTTTCTGTTATTTTTCTTACAGCAGCTGAACATTTTTTCACTAAAGTCAGATCACATGAAGAGAACATTAAATGAGTGTGGCTCCAGTTCTTTTTTTACTTTGTTTATAAACCTTTTGAATTAAATAATCTAAATTCAGTTTGTGGACAAAAACTTCATAATGAACCATACGTAAATTGCTTGACATCAGTTTGATTATAAAAACTTTTTTTTTTACCTGTTTTGGATTGTGATGGGATGTGCGTGCTCGTGCAGCATGCCTGCTAGAGGTCCAATCCTGAAGGATTTTGACAGTCCTGATCCGGGCTTGGCCCAGAGGACCTGGACCTGCTGCCTTTATAGCAGCCTGTGCATCGTGACGCCTCGTTTCCATGGTGACCCCCCTCAAGACTGACAGCCCCATTAAGGGCAGATAGGTCGGATTTGGGTTCAGACTCCTCCTCCTCCTTTGCTCCTCCCCCTCCTCCACAAGTCGTGTCTTTCAGCCTCTCGTCCTCTTCAGTGCCTCTGACACCCGAACCGAACGCTTCAGCAGTCACCTGCTTTAACTTTTGTCTTCGTTATTAAAGTAATTTTTGAAAACTGACATTAAATTGCATCATCCACATTAATTAATAAAAAAGAACATGCGTATTTAGGGTCTGCTCCTTTCTCTGACCCTGAGCAAGGCAGCATCTCTACATCTTGAGTTGGTCCCTGGGCGCTGGACTGTGGTTGCACACTGCCCATCAGGGCCGGCTCAAGCCTTTATGGGGCCTTAAGCAGAATTTCATTTGGGGGCCCCCCTACCGTCACCTCAGCACCAGATGCCTCATTATTCCATAGACTACACTGTTATGTGTGTAACGTACCACATCATTAGCATTATTGTAATTATCTTACATCATACAGGCGTCATTCTTGTTTTTAACCTTAAAGGGGTAGCAGACTCATAAATATGTTTTAATTAACTTCTACATACAGTGATGTATAAGTATGGCTCATTAATTTAACTATTTGAAAGTAACATCAGCAGGCAGGAGACTGCATTTATAGGAAACACGTTAAATAGTTTAATTTCTTTCAGATGTGCAATAGTGTGCAAAATGTTCAATATCCAAATACAAAATAGAATCAAATGACATTCACATTATCTTACAGAAAAATAAAGTTGTAATCAAAATTAAATACTTAAATAATCTCCAAAATGAACATAGAAATCCACAAGATAACAGCAACGTGTACATAGTAACACAAACATTGACCTGGGGGCTGTTGCTTTAACTTTGGCCTGCAAACCTTTGAGAGCTGAGCTACTTTTCCTTTTGCACCAAATTAATCTGAGGAGTTGATCTGTCCTGCTGTTTAACTCTAAGTTTTTCTTCGTAAGAAGACTATCAAATGGCTTCACCAAAATCCACAACATTCAAATTGTCTGCCATTATGTGCAGCTCGCTACTAGCTAGCTCGCTACCTAGCTAGCTCGCTACCTAGCTAGCTCGCTACCTAGCTAGCTCGCTACCTAGCTAGCTCGCTACCTAGCTAGCTCGCTACCTAGCTAGCTCGCTACCTAGCTAGCTCGCTACCTAGCTAGCTCGCTACCTAGCTAGCTCGCTACCTAGCTAGCTCGCTAGCTGGGACTGGCGCGAGGCTCGTGTGACGTTTGTCCGCCTGTGAGCGCTTTGTGACGGTGGAGGAGCTCAGCAGCACCCGCTGCTCGGTAGGAACAGAAACTGAGTAGAAGTCAGAAAGAGTGATAGAAGTCAGTCTGCAAACACAACAGCTACAAAAAAAACCACCAGAAATAGAAGCTCGATTTGTCGCTAGTCATTTTTAAAAGAAAATGCCGTTAGAGGATTAGGAAAGTCTCCGGTTCAACTCAGAACAAATGAAAATTTAAAAATGCTCCCACGGATGTTTACACCAAAAGATCGCTGATTCGCTCATTTCGCTGTCAATCAAAAAGGGATTCAGCCTCAGACAGATCATCCAATCACCATGCAGAAGCTGAGCGTCCGGGCCGGCCGAGGCCCGCCCACTGCCCCATAGACCCCCAGACACGCTGAGCGTACGATGGGCGGGACAAAGCCCAGCATTTATCCAATGACTCGTCTCGTTTCGCTGCATGCTTTGTGTCACTATTGAAGTCTGTCACACTGTTTAAAGCGCAACAGGAGGCATCAATTAACCTAGTATTGGGATTTTGTCAAAATGAATTTATTTATTTTTTATTTTTTTCAGGTGTAATACAATTTCGTTTAAATTATTCAATATTATTTTAATTTCATGTATATATTTACTTTTTTATCACAACGTCTCGGTGCTCTCGGGCCCCCTGGTGGCGTGGAGGCCCTAAGCAACTGCGTAGTTGGCGTATGCCTTGGGCCTGCTCTGCTGCCCCTAGTGGTTGGATTGTATCTAACTGTAATTAGGATGGTTAATGCCGAGGACAAATATCCCAGAATGTGTATAATGTACAATGACAATAAAGGCTCTTTTCCATTTTATTCTATTAAATGGACTGCATTTATATAGCACTTTTCCGTCTGCATCAGACGCTCAAAGTGCTTTACAATAATGCCTCACATTCACCTCGATATCAGGGTGCTGCCATACAAGGCGCTCACTACACACCACGAGCAACTAGGGGATTAAGGACCTTGCCAAGGGCCCTTAGTGATTTTCCGGTCAGGCTGGGATTTGAACCAAGGATCCTCTGGTCTCAAGCCCAATGCTTAAGCACTAGACCATCATCTACACTATTCTGTTGTATTCTATTCTACAATCCCAATTCCAATGAAGTTGGGACATTGTGTAAAATGTAAATAAAACAGAATACAATGATTTGCAAATCCTCTTCAACCTATATTCAGTTGAATACACCACAAAGACAAGATATTTAATGTTCAAACTAAAACTTTTTGTTTTTGTGCAAATATTTGCTCGTTTTGAAATGGATGCCTGCAACACGTTTCAAAAAGCTGGGGCAACAAAAGACTGGGAAAGTTGATGAATGCTCAAAGAACACCTGTTTGGAAGATTCCACAAGTTAATTGTAAACAGGTGAGTGTCATGATTGGGTATAAAAGGAACATCCCCAAAAGTCTCAGCCATTCACAAGCAAAGATGGGGTGAGGATCAGCACTTTGAGAACAACTGTGTGAAAAATAGTCCAACAGTTTAAGAACAATGTTTCTCAACATTCAGTTGCAAGGAATTTAGGGATTCCATCATCTACAGTCCATAATATAATCAGAAGATTCAGAGAATCTGGAGAACTTTCTACACGTAAGCAGCAAGGCCGAAAACCAACATTGAATGCCCGTGACCTTCGATCCCTCAGGCATCCCTCACTGCATTAAAAACCGACATCATTGTGTAAAGGATCTTACAGTTAGCACAGTTCGTCGCTACATCTACAAGTGCAAGTTAAAACTCTACCATGCAAATTGAAAGCCAAACATCAACAACATCCAGAAACGCCACTGCCTTCTCTGGGCCCGAGCTCATTTGAAATGGACAGACACAAAGTGGAAAAGTGTGCTGTGGTCTGATGAGTCCACATTTCAAATTGTTTTTGGAAATCATGGATGTTGTGTCCTCTGGACAAAGTTCAAAAGCCAGCATCTGTGATGGTACGGGGGTGTGTTAGTGCCCGTGGCATGGACAACTTACACATCTGTGATGGCACCATCAATGCTGAAAGGTACATCCAGGTTTTGGAGCAACACATGCTGCCATCCAAGCAACGTCTTTTTCAGGGACGTCCCTGCTTATTTCAGCAAGACAATGCCAAGACACATTCTGCACGTGTTACAACAGCGTGGCTTCGTAGTAAAAGAGTGCAGGTACTAGTCTGGCCTGCCTGCAGTCCAGACCTATCGCCCATTGAAAATGTGGCGCATTATGAAGCACAATATGACAACAGAGACCCCGGACTGTTGAACAACTGAAGTCGTACATCAAGCAAGAATGGGAAAGAATTCCACCTACAAAGCTTCAACAATTAGTGTCCTCAGTTCCCAAACGCTTATTGAGTGTTGTTAGAAGGAAAGGTGATGTAACACAGTGGGAAACATACCACTGTCCCAGCTTTTTTGAAACCTGTTGCAGGCATCCATTTCAAATGAACAAACATATTTGCACAAACACAATAAAGTTTATCAGTTTGAACATTAATATCTTGTCTTGTGGTGTATTCAATTGAATATAGGTTTGAAGAGGATTTGAAAATCATTGTGTTCTGTTTTTATTTACATTTTACACAACATCCCAACTTCATTGGGATTGAGGTTGTATTGAATAATGACACCAGTGCCTGGTTCCAGAGAGGAAGGTGAAAACATGAGGACCTTTGTCATCACCCGGGAAAGTGGCTTTCCATCACTTGCAAGCTGTCACAACTGGTTTGAAGCCCACCAAAGAATGTTGCGTCTCTTCTTCCACCTTATCACTTTTCCTCAATCCCATAGAGGAGTTCTTTTCTGCGTGGCGTTGGAAGGTTTATGGACCATCACCACTGATGGATATTTCCACTGTGAGAAATATAACTTTTTCTGTTCTATCACAACACAAAAAAAAAAGGTCAGCACATCTCGTTCGTCTGTTGCAGTTATCAGCTGTTGTGCATCTGCCTGGAGTGTCCTGGTCTTCACACTAAGCATCACATCACAACAGTCAAAACAACCTTCAGGTCTATTACTCCCAGTTCATGACTGACCCCGTCATGCTTCACTCCCAGTCGTTAGCTGCTACAAAAACAAGTTGTATAATAATAATAAGTACATCCAGCTCTTCATTCCCAGTTCAGATTGACCCCAGCATGCTAAAACAAGGTTGAATAACACGTACATTCTCAGGGTTAGTGCAAACAGCACAATACCGTTCTCATGAGAAAGAAGACAAAGGTCCAAATGTTTAACAGTGATAACATATATACAAAATCTTTAACAATCAGCTAGAAACTTTTCTGTAGCTACTGTCTGTATCACACTTGTTCTTTAAAAAAAAAGCACAAAAACTGCACTAGAATAGTCATCAGTGAATGAACCTGTGCTCGTCTCTAGACTCTGGGTGAATCGGTCCAGCCAAATCTGTATGCACAAGCTGAAGAGGCCTTTTGGCTCGCATCATGCTCTCTTTCTTGTTTGAAAACTTGTGTGTGCTTCACACTGTGGGTGTGTGTTTGTTGGGCACACCATCAACAACACCTTGTAACCCTTGAACCTGTCATCGTAGCTGCAATGTCCAAGGATCTAATGTCATGTTTGCAGAACAAAACATCCTTTGCATTTGCCATCGTGATGTTTTCCAGCTGTGTGTAAATAGTCTGTCATGCACACAAAGTGGAATTTCACACCGTCTCTGTGAATCAGAATGTCCTCCCCTTCCTTGCTCTGCTGGAAGTGGCTGCTCTCACTGAGACAGTTATTTTTATATATGTGTACGGAAGAAAGTTGTATTCACTTTAATTAAATAAAAAGAGAAAATGTGTTTTTTTAATGATTATTTAATTAATAGAGATGACCATTTCAGAGAGGGACGTGATTGAACATGTACTCCTTAAACACCATCGTTGTCTTGCTCCCACCAGAACGCCTCTGCATCCAGACTTGTGGTCCAGCCTGATGAAAGATGCCATCAAAGTGACCAGCGTTCTCCAACCAGTTGTTGCTTGCCTTGTTCCTCTCATTTTGACAAATTATGATGTGCACAGCAGGTTGTTATCACAACTGGTGTAAAGATGAAGTGAAAATCTCTTCAGTAGCCCCCTCCACCTCGACTTCAAAATCCTTAAAGTGTTTTCTGCTGTCACACAGAGTGAGCTGAGTTCACATGAACAGATTTCTCCTCTGGGGTCAGATGTGGAGAATTTATGGAGCCTTTCAGCAACCAGTCATGGAGTGGATCTGCAGGGTCACCACTGATTTGTATTCATAATGGTGTGTAGTCTTCTCCCTCAGTCCCTCAGTGTTTTTCACCCTAAAACACAAAATGGTTATGTTTTTAAATTTTTTTATGTTTAATTAGTAATTATATCCTTAAGAATAAATCAGGGAAAAAAGCACAGGGTGTAGTGGATATGACTTTTTTTTTTCTCTTAAAAGTTTGAAATGTACCTTTGGCAGTCGATGAGCTCTGAAAAAGCACTGAATGGCACAAAACATTGGAATCTTGGGCTTTTCCAGGCATTTTGCAACTGATGCTCCAAAATATAAAAGTAAACAACTTGTTTTAGTTGAGTAAAGTAGGAAATGTAAAAACACCTCACAAGGTTTGATTCATTTATTCATGAAACTGATTTTTTGTCATATTTTTTAAAAGTTCATTGTTTAAAATAAGTTTTGTGAGATTTCATAGTGGACTCTACCTAAAAGCCACAGAAAAAAAAGTTAGCAGAAGTCATAAAAGTGGTAGCTGTGATGTTATTGATTGTGGGTCAATGAAGACGATAGACGTTCAGAAATAACCTACCTGCATGTGTCTGTGACTCTGTGTGTCCCGTCACTTATTTGAGGGATATGATGCGTTTCCTCAAAGCTCTGTCTGATCTCCAAGGCTTCATTTTCATTTGGCTCGTAAATCAGCTGTTTAATCCGTCGGCCTTTTCATTAGTTTTATAAAACATGTACGAGGTCTGTCCAAAAAGTATCCGACCTTATTATTTTTTTCAAAAACCATATGGATTTCAATCACGTGTGATTGCATCAGACAAGCTTGAACCTTCGTGCGCATGCGTGAGTTTTTTCACGCCTGTCGGTTGCGTCATTCGCCTGTGAGCAGGCTTTGTGTGAGCACTGGTCCACCCCTCTCGTCTATTTTTTATTGCAAATAAATGTCTGAACGATTTGGAGCTTTGCTGCATCAAATTTTTCCTGAAACTGTGAGAAAAATTCGGAAAATTCAGATGGCTTTCAGCAACGATTTTATTGGGATTATACAGATTAAGGAGTGATCCAGACGGTTTAAAGCTCCGCGCTCCGAGCCCCAATCGACAGGCTGACACCCCGCTGAAACAACCAGATCATTTCCAACATGAAGGCTTTGTTGATCCAGGATGTCATCTGACTTCCACAAAAAAAGGCAGAAGACGTGGACATCAGCACTTTTTCGGCACATTCCACTGTTACAGGAGTTTTTTTTCATGGAAAGAGAAGCGGAGGGATGCGCCACGGAGCCACTCATGGCGCGGCACAAAACCACCTCCATATTGGTCTCACAGGACGGATTTCAGGTGGATTTCAGACGGCTGTCGGTGGGTTTTCAGTCGTGTGACTATCCGAGAAATTGTGCATGAGCTGGACATGCCAGAACATGTCCTGTGAGGCTCCATCACGGCGTTGCTTTGGCCCATGCGGCTCCACCGCGATGCGCGGAATTCCTTTGCTCCTCTTTTCCATGACAAAAACTCCTGTAACAGTGGAATGTGCCGTTCATTTCGAAACTGGATGCTGGTTGATCCAAGACATTGTCTGACTAGCACAGGAATTGCGGGAGACGTGGACATCTGCACTTTTTCAGCACATTGAGACAGACATGCGGAGCTGCATAGCGCAAAGCAACGCCGTGATGAAGCCTCACAGGACATGTGGGGCATGTCCAGCTCATGCACAATTTCTCGGATACTCACACGACTGAAAAGCAACCGGAAGCCGTCTGAACCATCTGAAAGCCGTCCTGTGAGACCAACACGGAGGGTGGTTTTGTGCGTGCCTGAGCGGCATGGTGGCGCAATCCTCCGCTTCTCTTTTCATGAAAAAAACTCCTGTAACGGTGGAACGTGCTGAAAAAGTGCTGATGTCCACATCTTCTGCCTTTTTTGTGAAAGTCAGACGACGTCCTGGATCAACAAAGCCTTCACGTTGGAAATGATCTGGGTTGTTTGAGCGGGGTTTGAGTCTGTCGATCGGCGCTCAGAGTGCGCCGTGCTCTCAGACACTGTGGGCGGTCTTTAAACCGGCTGGAGCACTCCTTAATCTGTGTAATCCCCATAAAATCGTCCCTGAAAGCCATCTGAATTTTCCAAATGGTGTCCACCTGGAGGTCTCTCACAGTTTCTGGAAAGATTTGATGCTGCAAAGCTCCAAATCGTTCAGACATTTATTTGCAATAAATCCGACGAGAGGGGTGGACCACTGCTCACACAAAGCCTGCTCACAGGCAAATGACGCAACTGACAGGTGTGAAAAAACCTCACACATGCGCATGAAGGTTCAAGCTTGTCTGATGCAATCACACCTGATTCAAATCCATATGGTTTTTGAAAAAAATAAAAGGTCGGATACTTTTTGGACAGACCTCGTACATGATGTAACCGTGCTCTGTGTTACATCACGTAAAAACACATTCCGCCATGCTCGTCTCTTTCTGAACAAGTCCTGAAGAAGAAGCATGTTCCTCTGATGCTGCGGTTTCAAAAGAAATGCACAAAGAATAACAGTAATCTTGATGACTCCAGAAAACAAATCCATTATTTATATGGGCGGCTTCTGGGTACAACTCATTTGCGTATGTCACAAGCGGCAGACGTCACAACGCAAAGCATTATGGGATTGCTCGACTGACTGAATCAGATCGTAATCATGGTGGCATGTAACACGCACAGCAAGTGGATCACCTTTAGGGCACGTTCATGTAAACAGGACAATCTGATCCACCAATCGGATAGAATTCAATCAGATCAGAAATAAAGTGTCCATGTAAACGTGGCTAATGTCTTGTGGATAGGAGGGGACATAGAAGGCTTTCCTCAATATGGTGTTAAGATGTTTGCCTCTGCTGTCAATCAGACAGACCTCTGCAGCGCTCTGCCACCCCACTTCATCTTGTGCCATCAACCAGCTCCACGCAGTGTGTCTCAGCCTGGAAACCCTCATCAAATCTTAAACTTGGACAGATGTGTGGCGCTGTGCAAAGTTTCCCGCAGTCGACCATCAGGCCCCTCACATCGACACCCGCTGCTCACTCGCTCACTCAGAAAGCCCATCCATCCATCCATTTTCTTCCACTTTATCCGGAGTCGGGTCGCGGGGGCAGCAGCTCAAGCAAAGCCGCCCAGACCTCCCGATCCACACACACCTCCCCCAGCTCCTCCGGGGGGAACCCCAAGGCGTTCCCAAGCCAGCCGAGAGACGTAGTCCCTCCAGCGTGTCCTGGGTCTTCCCCGGGGCCTCCTCCCAATGGGACGTGCCTGGAACACCTCTCCAGCGAGGCGTCCAGGGGGCATCCGGAAAAGATGCCCGAGCCACCTCACTGACTCCTTTTGACGTGGAGGAGCAGCGGCTCGACTCCGAGCTCCTCCCGAGTGACCGAGCTCCTCACCCTATCTCTAAGGGAGCGCCCAGCCACCCTGCGGAGGCAGGTGGCAGGATTTTTATTAACCACACCCACATCAGACAAGCTTGTCAATCAACTTGTCAAACACATCAAACAAATCATAACATAGGTTTGCCCATCATAATCACTAGCCACTAAACAAACATCTAATAACTGGGAGCACCGACTCATCTCTTTATCAGCGATGTTCAGCTTTGGCTAAGCGCTGTTCCACCTTGTGCCTGAGCCTCCAACACAGGCGAAAGAGACCGAGGGGCTGAAATCCTGATTTCAAAAGAGGCCGTGTAAAACTGTCCCCAAATGATTGGAGATAGAAGAGTGCAGAGAAGCTTTCAAAGCTCTGAAACATCAGCTGTGTCACATGAGCACACATGAGCATACCCTCATGTCACGGGCATACTGTTCATTTTTTTTTTAATCACGGTGAGACCTCCAAAAGGAATTGGGCAGGAAACGGACTTCAAAGTTTAGATGTTGTATTGAAAAGGGTTGTTACATCGGTTCAGAGTTATCTCAGCGCTGGAATCTTGAACCGGTTGTATGCAAACACCTGGAACAAAGAACCTCAACTTCCTTGTTCTCTAACTTTTATTACTTTAGTCTAAGCCACCCCCATATGGGCGGTCTTAACCTGGCTTGAGTCAGTGTTTATGTGAGGTGGCTGCAAAGTGGTGAATATAGGAGCTGTCTGTTCGCGGTGCGTTCATGGTTGTTATGTAAAAATCTTATAGTGTGTGTTTATGTAATGTAGTGTTCCAGCATGCTGATTCTTTTTCCAAATAGACATGAATACTTTGGTTTTATCAATTAAACATATATACAAAGATCCAATGGTTTTATCAATTAGACAACTGTAAAAGGATCTGATAGTTTTTCCAAATACAAGGACATTTTGGATGTGTGTCAGTCATTTTGTGTTATGCATCATGGAGCACTGTTACAACATGATGGGTGGATGGTATCGCTGAGGCGGGTTGGCCCACTCACCACTTATAGGTGGTTTATGGGGTAGAGGGCGGGGCCTGACAGTCTGACATGCAGACAATGAGTGGACCTGGACCTTCAGACTGATAAAAATCTCAGCCACTCAGACAAGAGCGTAAGACAACACAACAGTTCCCAGAGGACTGAGGGGCGTGTCCAAGTGAAGCCTCCACACATGGTGAGATGCAGGGAAGATAATTGCCTCAGCAATGAGATCTAACAAGTTTTTTATGTCAAATTTCAGTCAGTGACACAGATCAACAAATTTAAAACAAATGAAAATAAGAGACTAATGAAGTCAGAATACACACACTGAGTTAAATGAATAAAAGTGACCACAGACAGAAGACAGAGACAGGTCGAGCTGAGGCCACGAGCATGATGCAGTAACGTCCCTCAGCCTCGTCTTTCCTGCATCAGGGAGTCTCAGCGTGCTGGGAAATGGACTTTAATCCCTTCAGCTACTCCCTTGCTTCAGTCTGGGTCCACACCAGGTCCGAGGTGGATATGCATGTTGATTTGACACAAATTTTACACTGGGTGCCCTTCCTGATGCAACTCTGACAGAAAGAGGAGGTGTTTAGTAGTGCTGAAACAACTAATCAATTTAATCAATTATTAAAATAGTTGTCAACTAATTTAGTCATCAATTAAATACTTTGTTTTACTGCAAATGTTTCATTTCTTCCATATAAATCAATTGTTTCTGCAGCGCGGCTTTGCTTTGAACCTTGAACCAATCGAAGCAGTGATTCACAGATCGATCTGGTGCTTTGTTGATTCAGTGTTTATTTCACTTAATCTTAATTTTTCCCCAATAAAACCCCAAAGAGCATATGTCTGTGAGTAACATTACCTTTTATGTTAATCTGACCTGTTATGGTCTTCTGAAACAGTTGATAGATGTATTTTATAACTTAAAATGGACCGATGCTAACGCATTAGCATGTCTATGACGTTTTCAATGTTAAAGTTAGCATTAAGCAGTTGCAGCTGTCAGCACATTTGTTTTCTGTATAATAATTCATGGCTCAGCGTTATATGGATTTGAATGACGTGCGATTCCACCAATCATGCTTGAACCCTCGTGCGCATGCCAGTGACGTCATTTCCCTGTGGGCAGGCTCGAGTGAGATGTGGTCCCGCCCTCTCAGCTTGAATTCCTTTGTTTCAACACGCTGCTCGAGACGGCGCGCGTTTGCTTTATCAACATTTTTTCTGGACCTGTGAGGAATATCCGAGTGGACACTATTCGAGAAATTAGATGGTTTTCGGTGAAAAGTTACGGCTGATGGAGAGATTATGGGGTGTTTCTGTCAGTGTAAGGACTTCCCACAGAGCGGGACGTTGCGCAGCGCTTCCAGGCGCCGTCGTCGGCCTGTTTCAACCTGAAAACATCCTAATTTAAGGCTTAATTAACCCAGGACGTTGTGAAGAGAACAGAGAAATTCAGAAGAGGCCGGCATGAGGACTTTATGCGGACATTCCCACTTTTAAGGACATTTTGTAATGAAAGACATGCGCGCAAATTCGCTGAGTTGTTTCCGTGAGGACTCGGTGAATCCGTCTGCGCCGCGACAGGAAAAACACCTCCGTGTTGAAAACCATTTGTAAAATTCAGGCGGCTTTGATGGCTTTCAACAAGTGAGTAACTGAGAAATTGTTTAACAGCTTGGGCATGTTCCAACTTGTCCGTTAAGGTTTCCAACGGAGGTGTTTTTCCTGTCGCGACCCCCCCGCGGTCGGGTCCGGCCGACATGCGACTCTGCCCGAAGTTCTTTCATTACAAAATGACCGTTAACAATGAATGTCCCGAATAAACTCCTCATGCCGACTTCTTCTGAAAGTTCTCTGTTCTCTGACGACTTACTGGGTCAACAGAGCCTCAAATGTGGAAGTTTTCAACTTGAAACGGCGAGACGCTGCCACCTCGAAGCGCAGATCGCCGTCAGGCGCCGTGGACCGTCCTTAAAGCGACACTACCAGACCAAAATCTCTCATCAGCCGTTAAAATTTTTACCGAAAACCAGCTGAATTTATTGAATGGTGTCCACTCAGTTGTGCCTTACAGTTTTGAAAAAATTTTGATCAAACAAAGCAGCAGTCTCTGAGCCATTCCTAAACAATGAAAAAACGATGAGAGGGTGGACGACTCCTCACTCAAAGACTGCCCACAGGCGAATGACGTAACCGACAGGCGTGAAAAACTCTTGCATGCCCACGAGGGTTCAAGCATGTCTGATGTAATCACACGTGATTCAAATCCATATGGTTTTTGAAAAAAATAATAATGTCGGATACTTTTCTAATAGACCTCGTATTACAAATTGTAATATTCATTTATTTTTATTTGTATATCAATAATAATAATAATAATAGAAACAACAACAATAGTAATAATAACTAATACCACAATACAGTTTTAGAGAAACTGTTATGCATCGACGCGGGTTGAGGAGCGGACCTGCGTCTGACAGAACCCAGCGGTAAAAATAACCAGAAGGCGGTTCCCAACAGAAACAATTTATTTTTCACCTGTGCTTACAAATGTAAAACATAAAAGCGTCCCTCTGGTGGAGTGATAAGTGGCACGTTCACCAGTGCCCGCAAAAATTAAAGCCCGGCGCTCCTGGACTCACTACCACCGCCAAACACCCCCCAGGTGGACACGACGAACCGATTCTCTGTGGAGCAAAGAGAAGGGAGGTGAGTCAGCAGATACAACTCTATCTTTCGCATAACACACGCTATCAGCAACACACTCAGGTCATGTTTCTTTTTAACTTTATGCAAATGAGCAGCCTCTCACAACAAGTGGAGGATCACTTATCCCGCACGCCACCGCAGTGAGAAGCAAGCTGCACAATTCTCTTCACAGTCTCAGTTTACTGTGTAACAAAACACCAAGATACTATCAACACTTACTTAATCACTTAATTACCTTTAGCGTGTGCTGACAGCATGTGTCCTCACCCTTCCCTGCCTCACGGGCTCGATATGTCAAACCCAGGCGCGGTCCTCAGCGTCTCACAAACGAACATCACAAGGTCGAGTTCCCGGCAGTTCTGCTCAAATCACACATGACTTATATGCAGAACGCCATCCAATTATCTGCTTCAGCTGCAAGTCTTCAAGGCCGCACGTGAGCCCCTGCCACAGGTGTTCCACATGACGCTAATAAGGGTGAGGACTCTTCAGCCAGCACTTTCTCCACAGACAAATCAGCCCTCATGCCACCTGGAGAGCAAAGAAAAGAAAAGAACACCAAAACAGCCAGCCACGCCCCCCAACACACAACAGAAACAGACAAAAAGAATCTGATATCTGATAAAACAAAACAGAAAAGATTAAACTAACAATGAACATGAATAAATATAGAAATAAGTGTTTACTCTTAAACCTCTTCATCCCTGTTTTATTAAGTTTAATGACAATTTGTTTTGTTCAAACCACATCTAAGCTGTGTTTTTACACAAGAAAAAAAATAAAATGCAGTAACTGCACATTTGTGCCTTTTTTCATGAAAATATCTTATTAAATATAACATATTACACTTTAGTCAGGCCTTTAAAATACTTTTGTGGACTCTTGCTGTAATATGTTGTCAGTGGTTGAGATAGTTGCTGTCGGCATCTAAACCTGATGGAAATCTCTCTGTGGTGTGTCGGTGATGTATGTATGTGCAAAATAAAACTAAACACTACTCCAGGTATGTTTTTGACCAGAATATAACATCATAACTTTATTACAAGCTCAAATGTTGATGTTGCATGATAAAGGCCTTTTAATTATAACTCAAAGAAATAATGGCAAAACTCATATGTAGTAAAAAAAAACAAAACAAAACAATTAATCTAAAAAAAATAATCGACCGATGAGCTGATTAGTAAAATAATCCTTAGTTGCAGCCCTAATGTTTAGGCTGAAATAAAATATGTATTTCCTAAAAAATCAAAGTCTGGATTTCAAAAAAGAAGAGAAAAAAGGATGGATCTAAAAAAGGTGTGATCTAAGGTAAACATGATTTAGACCTTAGATTTGGTGTTTGCGTTAATAAAAAAAAAGAACATAACAGTGGGGGGGTCTTCAATATGGCAAGTACGTAGGGCCCAGAATTTGGTGCTACGCCCCTGATCCCAATACTTATGGATACTGGAGCAAAAAGACAGATCAACTTTAAAGGAGTTTATTTGATTGTGACAGAAAACAATATTACAAACATGTTCATTGTGTAAACAAAACAAACAAGCAAACATCAGTGATGTGGTGAGTGTGTGTGAGTCAGAGGCAGGGCTGGTGTTTGTGTGTGTCTGTCTGTGCATCCGTGTGTCTCTGCATCTGTCTGTATATGTGTGTGTGTCTGTCTGTGCGTCCTGTGTCTCTGCATCTGTCTGTATATGTGTGTGTGTCTGTCTGTGCGTGTCTGTCTGTATATGTGTGTGTGTTTCTGTCTGCATGTTTGTGTCTGTCTGTGCGTCTGTGTGTCTCCTGCATATGTGTGTGTGCAGGGTCGGACTGGGAACAAATTTCGGCCCTGGCGTTTTTCCTCTGGACCAGCCCACTATTGGCCCGATGAATCCACCCTCAAACATGCACACCCACCCGTCCATACCGAACCCCCAATGAACAAATACTATACACCTAAACACCATGAACACACACCTAAACACACACTTTCACTGTCATTTCACCTTGATCATAGTACAAAACGCGGACCCGGCGCCACGAGGGGGCGTCCTGATAACATTAAAGGCAATTACATATTTTGACGAAATTAGAAGTATATATATATATATATATATATATATATATATATATATATATATAAAACATCATGAGGTTTATGTCACAGAAATCCTACTTTACAATCACACTGCAGTCATTGTTAAATTATTTCCTTTTGCATTTATAATAAACATTTGTATTTATTTAGTGTTTGTTTTTCTGGTTGAAATAAGATATAAATAATCTACCAGACTTCAAAAAATATACAAGTTTCCATGTTATTTTATTTGTCTAAAAATAAATGTCTGAGGTTCCTTATGTTAAACAAGAAATGATCTAATCTGAAATAACAGGTGGTTTTCATACAGATGAAAGGTTTCTAAAGAACCATTTATTGATTTATTTACCTATTTTAATTACAAGTGTTCTAAACTTTTTTAACAGTAATCAGAAATTTTGAGGTAACAACAACAAAAAAACATTTCCAATGATTTTTCTTCAGAAAACTGCTCTATAAATGAGCAGTCCTGTCACACGTTAATGTTTTGTACAGATCAGTGGTTTCTGCACCAATCGGATTGGTCCAATCCATTTTGTAGAGATCAGTGGTTTCTGCCACGAGTCTTCCGTGTTTTGGCCCAACGCGTCGTTCCTATTGGACAATGCGAAGGTACGTCACAGCTCAGCGTGTCGAAAGTTGGTGCACCTCATCTCGACAGAACACCGGCTCTGTGGTATGCAGGAGATCACTTGACCGAGCGTCTATACGTTCAAATAATAATTTAAAAAAATACTGTCATCACTCTTCACTCTTAGTCTCTTACAACGGTGCAGCGTAAATACACGAGCTTTCCAGGAGCGCACGTCTCCTCCGGTGTGCACTATTTTTTTTGGGGGGGGTGGGGGGTGATGATAAACTCATCGCCCCCTTAATATATATTTTTTTTTTCTGGCGCCGGGTCTGACAAAACGGAAGCAAAAGCAGCACACAAGCGGAAAAAAAGTTTTGTGTCTCCAAAGTGTGTGTGTGAGTGAGAGAGAGAGAGGGGGGTAATGTGTAACCACTGCTAGGATTCACACAGCAGCACATTAAGGAGCTGAAGTCCGTAGCCGTTGCATTTAAAGATTAACAAAAGTAAAGCACAGTTAATTAGGATAATAGAAACGATTCCAACCTCGTAATCAGTAGGAGAGCGGAGAGAAGTCCAGGCGCAGAGGACTCAGTCCATTCACAGGGGCGGAGCGACCGCCTGCTCTTCTTGCAATCTGACTGGCCACCCTGTATGCTTCTTCATTATCATTGGCTGTTGATCATGTCAATCACTGTGCTCAATGTAAGTCTCCGTTGTGTGATCAAACGGAAACAAAACTGAAACCTAGAATAAGACTGCGCCGTGTATGAAACACTACAGAACTTTTATTTTGACACAAATTCAGGAAGTGGTTCTGCAGCTGCGCCGATTAAATGCTGTAGCTTCACCGATCATGGACTTTCCTCGTGTTGACAGCAGCGCGCGGTTCGAGAACACTGTATATTTCCATAATCTCTATAAATATGGGACGGCCGGCCCACGCACGTCTAAACGTGCAGCGGCCCACTGGGAAAATGCCCAAAATCACAGATTATCAGTCCGAGCCTGTGTGTGTGTGAGTGTCTGTCTGCATGTGTGTGTTTCTGTCTGCATGTTTGTGTGTGTATGTCTGTGCGTCTGTGTGTGTCTCCTGCATGTGTGTGTGTGTCTGTCTGCATGTGTGTGTGTTTCTGTCTGCGTGTTTGTGTGTCTGTCTGCATGTGTGTGTTTCTGTCTGCGTGTTTGTATGTTTCTGTCTGTATATGTGTGTGTGTGTGTGTCTGTCTGTATATGTCTGTGCGTCTGTGTGTGTCTCCTGTATGTGTGTGTTTCTGTCTGCATGTGTGTGTGTTTCTGTCTGCGTGTTTGTGTGTCTGTCTGCATGTGTTTCTGTCTGTATATGTGTTTCTGTCTGTGCGTCTGTGTGTGTGTCTGTCTGTATATGTCTGTGCGTCTGTGTGTGTCTCCGCATGTTCATGTGTGTCCGTCCGTCTGTGCGTCTGTGTGTGTCTCCGCATGTTCATGTGTGTCCGTCCGTCTGTGTGTGTCTCCTGCATGTGCGTGTGTCCGTCCGTCTGTGCGTGTCTCCTGCATGTGCGTGTGTGTGTCCGTCTGTGCGTCTGTGTGTGTCTCCTGCATTTGTGTGTGTGTCCGTCTGTGCGTCTGTGTGTGTCTCCTGCATGTGTGTGTGTGTGTCCGTCTGTCTGTCTGTATATATGTGTGTGTGTGTTTCTGTCTGCATGTTTGTGTGTGTTTCTGTCTGTATATGTGTGTGTGTGTGTTTCTGTCTCCTGCATGTGTGTTTCTGTCTGTGCGTCTGTGTGTGTCTCTGCATGTTCGTGTGTGTTTCTGTCTGTGCGTCTGTGTGTGTATCTGCATATTCGTGTGTGTTTCTGTCTGTGCGTCTGTGTGTGTCTCTGCATGTTCGTGTGTGTTTCTGTCTGTGCGTCTGTGTGTGTGTCTGTGCGTCTGTGTGTGTCTCCTGCATGTGTGTGTGTCTGTCTGTGTGTGTGTCTGTCTGCATGTTTGTGTGTGTCTCCGTCTGTGCGTCTGTGTGTGTGTCTGTGCATCTGTGTGTGTCTCCTGCATGTGTGTGTGTCTGTCTGCATGTTTGTGTGTGTCTGTCTGTGCGTCTGTGTCTCCTGCATGTGTGTGTGTCTGTCTCCTCCATGTGAGTCTGTCTGTATATATGTGTGTGTCTGTCTGCATGTTTGTGTGTGTCTGTCTCCTCCATGTGTGTCTGTCTGTGCGTCTGTGTGTCTGTCTGTGCGTCTGTGTCTCTGCATGTTCGTGTGCGTGTCTGTCTGTGCGTCTGTGTCTCCGCATGTTCGTGTGCGTTTCTGTCTGTGCGTCTGTGTGTGTCTCCGCATGTTCTTGTGCGTTTCTGTCTGTGCGTCTGTGTGTGTCTCCGCATGTTCGTGTGCGTTTCTGTCTGTGCGTCTGTGTGTGTGTCTCCGCATGTTCGTGTGTGTTTCTGTCTGTGCGTCTGTGTGTGTCTCCGCATGTATGTGTGTGTTTCTGTCTGTGCGTCTGTGTGTGTCTCCGCATGTACGTGTGTGTTTCTGTCTGTGCGTCTGTGTGTGTCTCTGCATGTTCGTGTGTGTTTCTGTCTCTGCATGTTCGTGTGTGTTTCTGTCTGTGCGTCTGTGTGTGTGTCTCTGCATGTTCGTGTGTGTTTCTGTCTGTGCGTCTGTGTGTGTGTCTCCGCATGTTCGTGTGCGTTTCTGTCTGTGCGTCTGTGTTTCTGTCTGTGCGTCTGTGTGTGTCTCCGCATGTTCGTGTGCGTTTCTGTCTGTGCGTCTGTGTGTGTCTCTGCATGTACGTGTGTGTTTCTGTCTCTGCATGTTCGTGTGTGTTTCTGTCTGTGCGTCTGTGTGTGTGTCTCCGCATGTTCGTGTGTGTTTCTGTCTCTGCATGTTCGTGTGTGTTTCTGTCTGTGCGTCTGTGTGTGTGTCTCTGCATGTTCGTGTATGTTTCTGTCTCTGCATGTTCGTGTGTGTTTCTGTCTGTGCGTCTGTGTGTGTCTCTGCATGTTCGTGTATGTTTCTGTCTCTGCATGTTCGTGTGCGTTTCTGTCTGTGCGTCTGTGTGTGTCTCTGCATGTACGTGTGTGTTTCTGTCTCTGCATGTTCGTGTGTGTTTCTGTCTGTGCGTCTGTGTGTGTGTCTCCGCATGTTCGTGTGTGTTTCTGTCTCTGCATGTTCGTTTGTGTTTCTGTCTGTGCGTCTGTGTGTGTGTCTCTGCATGTTCGTGTATGTTTCTGTCTGTGCGTCTGTGTGTGTGTCTCTGCATGTACGTGTGTGTTTCTGTCTGTGCGTCTGTGTGTGTCGCTGCATGTTCGTGTGTGTTTCTGTCTGTGCGTCTGTGTGTGTGTCTCCGCATGTTCGTGTGTGTTTCTGTCTGTGCGTCTGTGTGTGTCTCCGCATGTTCGTGTGTGTTTCTGTCTGTGCGTCTGTGTGTGTCTCCGCATGTTCGTGTGTGTTTCTGTCTCTGCATGTTCGTGTGTGTTTCTGTCTGTGCATCTGTGTGTGTGTGTCTCTGCATGTTCGTGTATGTTTCTGTCTGTGCGTCTGTGTGTGTGTCTCTGCATGTACGTGTGTGTTTCTGTCTCTGCATGTTCGTGTGTGTTTCTGTCTGTGCGTCTGTGTGTGTCTCTGCATGTTCGTGTATGTTTCTGTCTCTGCATGTTCGTGTGCGTTTCTGTCTGTGCGTCTGTGTGTGTCTCTGCATGTACGTGTGTGTTTCTGTCTCTGCATGTTCGTGTGTGTTTCTGTCTCTGCATGTCCGTGTGTGTTTCTGTCTGTGCGTCTGTGTGTGTGTCTCCGCATGTACGTGTGTGTTTCTGTCTCTGCATGTTCATGTGTGTTTCTGTCTGTGCGTCTGTGTGTGTGTCTCTGCATGTTCATGTGTTTCTGTCTCTGCATGTCCGTGTGTGTTTCTGTCTCTGCATGTTCGTGTGTGTTTCTGTCTCTGCATGTTCGTGTGTGTTTCTGTCTGTGCGTCTGTGTGTGTGTCTCCGCATGTACGTGTGTGTTTCTGTCTGTGCGTCTGTGTGTGTCTCCGCATGTTCGTGTGTTTCTGTCTGTGCGTCTGTGTGTGTCTCTGCATGTTCGTGTATGTTTCTGTCTCTGCATGTTCGTGTGCGTTTCTGTCTGTGCGTCTGTGTGTGTCTCCGCATGTTCGTGTGTGTTTCTGTCTCTGCATGTTCGTTTGTGTTTCTGTCTGTGCGTCTGTGTGTGTGTCTCCGCATGTATGTGTGTGTTTCTGTCTGTGCGTCTGTGTGTGTCTCCGCATGTTCGTGTGTTTCTGTCTGTGCGTCTGTGTGTGTCTCCGCATGTTCGTGTGTTTCTGTCTGTGCGTCTGTGTGTGTGTCTCTGCATGTTCGTGTGTGTTTCTGTCTGTGCGTCTGTGTGTGTCTCCGCATGTTCGTGTGTTTCTGTCTGTGCGTCTGTGTGTGTGTCTCTGCATGTTCGTGTGTGTTTCTGTCTGTGCGTCTGTGTGTGTCTCTGCATGTTCGTGTGTTTCTGTCTGTGCGTCTGTGTGTGTGTCTCTGCATGTTCGTGTGTGTTTCTGTCTGTGCGTCTGTGTGTGTCTCCGCATGTTCGTGTGTTTCTGTCTGTGCGTCTGTGTGTGTGTCTCTGCATGTTCGTGTGTTTCTGTCTGTGCGTCTGTGTGTGTGTCTCTGCATGTTCGTGTGTGTTTCTGTCTGTGCGTCTGTGTGTGTCTCCGCATGTTCGTGTGTGTTTCTGTCTGTGCGTCTGTGTGTGTCTCTGCATGTTCGTGTGTTTCTGTCTGTGCGTCTGTGTGTGTGTCTCTGCATGTTCGTGTGTGTTTCTGTCTGTGCGTCTGTGTGTGTCTCTGCATGTTCGTGTGTTTCTGTCTGTGCGTCTGTGTGTGTGTCTCTGCATGTTCGTGTGTGTTTCTGTCTGTGCGTCTGTGTGTGTCTCCGCATGTTCGTGTGTTTCTGTCTGTGCGTCTGTGTGTGTGTGTGTGTGATACTGCTTCCTCTTCTGTTCCCAGGCTGCACTCTGGCTCTCTAAGTGGGACACGCCCCCTCACTCCCCTGGGACCTGTTGTTTTGTTGTCTCTTGTCTGATTGGCTGAGATTGTTATCTGTCTGTCAGCCATCATGTTGGAGTGCCAGGCCCCGCCCCCTGATCATGTGTGATGGGAAACTGTCTCACTAGTTGTCCCACAGCAGCGTGATCATCAAACCTGAAAATTACAAGTTGCCATGGAAACACTGTGTGAAAATATTTCTGTCAACACAGAAAAAGTCTTCGCAGCTTAAATTCTTCAAGTTTTCACTGAAAGTCAAACCGTCACTGATGTTTTTAAAGTTTGTGTTTCCAGCAGCAAAAGCGACATCGACAGTTTCAGAGTCACTGTGACATGATGCACTGCTGTCTACACCAGTAGGTGGCGTGCTGCTCCTCCAACAGACTGCTGGGACTGTAGTTTAAAAACAACGCCCCCTGCAGCCCGTTCTCCAGGTCCAGACCCTCCAAACAGGTCTGTTGGATCCTCCCGTCCACACTGCCACTAACCCCGCCGACCCACTGGTCCTGGCGAATCAGCAGTTGGTCCAGGAAGTTGATGTATCTGACGGCGGTCCTTAAGATCTCACATTTGCTCAGCTTTCTGTCCGGCGGGTGGGTCGGGATGAGCCGCCGCAGCTGGGCAAACGCCCTGCTGACATTTTGCTGCCGCCAGCGCTCCCGGCGGTTTGAGAAGATCTGTTGTATGATCATTGGCTGTAAACCTGAGGAGGAGGAGACAGAGTTTTTAAACAGGAACTGCACCAACACAGAAAACAACCGCAGGACTGAAAATGAGCAGGTGGGGGCGCTGTTCAGCACCTGAAGGTGTGTCCAATGAAGTGCATGTGAAGGTCCACAGAACTGTAAATGAAGAACACCGTCTGTGGTCCAAAAACACCAAGTGGATTTGTCTTTGAGCCAAATCCACTTCCACCGGTTTATTTGCCTGAAGCTGGAATGAGAACTGGATTGAGTGTTTTAATGTTATTCTTGATTCTGAGTCCATTTTGGATGTGAGTCTTGCAGACTGGAACTATCAGGTACCATAAGGAGTCCAGGCTGCAGGCCGAGTTGTGGCAACGGCGCTTAGCTGTAAAGCAAACATGGCGGTGTTTGTTTTGGTGATGGACAACGATTTGAACGAGCTTATTGATGGAGCTCATTCTTCTAACACGAAAAAACAAATCCAGCATGCCGTCTGGAGGCATTTGCAGTCTTCACAGAAACGTCTCTCGCTGAAATGTTTCTGTCACAATTTTTCACTAGACTGAGGAAAGCAGGCAGCATGAAGAAGTCAGTGCACGGCATCATTTTAAGACCGTGACAGATGGTAAGTGGACTGCTTTTGTATAGCCCATTCCCATCTGCATCAAAGCACTTTACAATGATGCCTAACATTACCCATTCACACAGACACACTCACACACCAATGTCTGGGTGCTACCATGCAAGACGCCACTACACACCGGGAGCAACTCTGGGATTAAGGACCTGGTCCCACCAAATAATGAAGGATAAATAATGAGCCACATAGCATTTTTTGTCTTGGTATGAGTCCAGTTATTCAACAAACATGGGAGAATAGTGGCTCTGAGAGGCTCTTAGAGGCAGAATATTCAGCCAATGAGGTTCATCACTGAGCATAGCGCTAATTTCAAGCAGTTCAAAATTTAGCCAAAACAGCATAGGGCAGTTTGTGTACGAGTTACTACAAGGACAAACAAGGATGTTAGAGGCATGTTAGTGGTGAGGACAAGGCTGTTAGAGGTCCATTATCAGAGTACCTGGCGGCTACAAGGACAGGGCAGGCTATTTTGGCTCAGCCCTCTCATGCACTTTGTCGTAACAATCCCATCCATTTTGTGCGCTGAACGCTGTAAATAAAGTAATTATTTTGTAGCTTAATGAATGCTTAATCATTTTCTGTCAGAGCTTGGATGTTGAAAAATCTCCAATCACTTCTGGAATCATGGAGAACAGTTTCAGCTGCAGCTTGTCTTTTCTCTCTCATGTGCTGCATGAGCTGGAGAACATATTTGGAACAGACTGAAAGGTAATTATTTGTAATATTGATATTGTCATGGTTTGGTAAAACAGTTGCATGTTCATTCCTTGTTATGAGCAGCTGTAAAAGTATGTTTATGACAGATTTAACATCTCGTTATAATCGATGAGATGAATTGCGTGCACTGATGCAATTGTTTGTTTAATTGTTTGTGCAATGTTCATATACGTGGTTCATTATTCAAATAATCACTGAAATTTTTGACAAATCCATACATTATTCACAGCTTTATTATTCGGTGGGCCCAAAGCTTAAGGAACTTGCCCAAGGGCCCTTTTTGATTTTCTGGTCTGGCTGGGTTTTGAACCGAGGATCCTCTGGTCTAAAGCCTGACGCTCACCTACTCCCACAGCTTCAGTAATAATGAGTTTCATCGATGTCACGAAGTACACAAAGCAAATGGTTATGTTAAGCATAAAAGTCCAATCAGTAAAGAAGACAGGGCCAAGATTTTTGCTTCTGGCATATTATGCAAATAATGAATGTTTATGAGTTCAATGGTACAAATATTTCATAAGATGAAAGATGACGTACTGGCATCCTGACGTACTGCATCACAGTGTGGTACGGGGGGTGCTCAGCAGCAGACAGGAGAGAGGGTGATCAAAACGGCCCAGAGGATCACTGGCTGCTCTCTGCCCATCCTGGAAGACATTGCCAGCTCTCGCTACCTCAGCAGAGCTGCCAGCATCAGCAAAGACACATCCCACCCCAGCAACCACCTGTTTGACCTATGACCCTCCGGCCGACGGTATAGGTCAATCAAAACTAGGACAAACAGACTCAGGGACAGCTTTCTCCCCAGAGCGATCACTGCACTGAACAATAACAACTCACTCTAATCTGCACCTTTCAACTTTCTTGTGCAATATCTGTAAATCATGTGCAATATTCCTGTGCAATATGATTCCACAGTTGTATATAATTCTTGTTTTACATTTTACTTGGGCCACATTTTATTTTTTTTTCTTATGTTTATATTAGTTGTACATATACTCTGAATAATTTACCGTTAAATTTCACTATCTTTTATTTAGCTAAAAATTATTTGCACCACGGAAAGCACCTTTTGGAGCTGCACTCAAATCTCATTGTAATGCAAATTACAATGAAAATAAAGATGATTCTGATATGTTCCATCCAATGAGGCTCGTTGAGGCTCAACATTCATCATTTGTATATTATATGTTAAGACAAAAATATGAGAAAAGATATGTTATGATAAAAATAAAAATGACAATTTTTTTTTTGTTTTTATTATTTTTTCCCCAGGGACATAAAAAAATACCATAGTTGAAGAACTGTGCGTAAACTCAAGAAACCATGTTAGCGCTGCTTGCTGGGATGGCGCAGTGCCCCCTACTGGGGGTGTTCCTGATGGCGGAGTGCCGGTTTGTTTGGTGTTTACGTACCGTGGCTGACGTCAGCCCGCTCTGGACTTCTCTTGCGTGTGTTTGTCTCCTGGTGATCCGGATCTCTGCAGACACATGTTAGATTTTTTTCTGTTATTTTTCTTACAGCAGCTGAACATTTTTTCACTAAAGTCAGATCACATGAAGAGAACATTAAATGAGTGTGGCTCCAGTTCTTTTTTTACTTTGTTTATAAACCTTTTGAATTAAATAATCTAAATTCAGTTTGTGGACAAAAACTTCATAATGAACCATATACGTAAATTGCTTGACATCAGTTTGATTATAAAAACTTTTTTTTTTACCTGTTTTGGATTGTGATGGGATGTGCGTGCTCGTGCAGCATGCCTGCTAGAGGTCCAATCCTGAAGGATTTTGACAGTCCTGATCCGGGCTTGGCCCAGAGGACCTGGACCTGCTGCCTTTATAGCAGCCTGTGCATCGTGACGCCTCGTTTCCATGGTGACCCCCCTCAAGACTGACAGCCCCATTAAGGGCAGATAGGTCGGATTTGGGTTCAGACTCCTCCTCCTCCTTTGCTCCTCCCCCTCCTCCACAAGTCGTGTCTTTCAGCCTCTCGTCCTCTTCAGTGCCTCTGACACCCGAACCGAACGCTTCAGCAGTCACCTGCTTTAACTTTTGTCTTCGTTATTAAAGTAATTTTTGAAAACTGACATTAAATTGCATCATCCACATTAATTAATAAAAAAGAACATGCGTATTTAGGGTCTGCTCCTTTCTCTGACCCTGAGCAAGGCAGCATCTCTACATCTTGAGTTGGTCCCTGGGCGCTGGACTGTGGTTGCACACTGCCCATCAGGGCCGGCTCAAGCCTTTATGGGGCCTTAAGCAGAATTTCATTTGGGGGCCCCCTACCGTCACCTCAGCACCAGATGCCTCATTATTCCATAGACTACACTGTTATGTGTGTAACGTACCACAATCATTAGCATTATTTGTAATTATCTTACATCATACAGGCGTCATTCTTGTTTTTAACCTTAAAGGGGTAGCAGACTCATAAATATGTTTTAATTAACTTCTACATACAGTGATGTATAAGTATGGCTCATTAATTTAACTATTTGAAAGTAACATCAGCAGGCAGGAGACTGCATTTATAGGAAACACGTTAAATAGTTTAATTTCTTTCAGATGTGCAATAGTGTGCAAAATGTTCAATATCCAAATACAAAATAGAATCAAATGACATTCACATTATCTTACAGAAAAATAAAGTTGTAATCAAAATTAAATACTTAAATAATCTCCAAAATGAACATAGAAATCCACAAGATAACAGCAACGTGTGTACATAGTAATACACAAACACTGACCTGGGGACTGTTGCTTTAACTTTGGCCTGCAAACCTTTGAGAGCTGAGCTACTTTTCCTTTTGCACCAAATTAATCTGAGGAGTTGATCTGTCCTGCTGTTTAACTCTAAGTTTTTCTTCGTAAGGAAGACTATCAAATGGCTTCACCAAAATCCACAACATTCAAATTGTCTGCCATTATGTGCAGCTCGCTACCTAGCTAGCTCGCTACCTAGCTAGCTCGCTACCTAGCTAGCTCGCTACCTAGCTAGCTCGCTACCTAGCTAGCTCGCTACCTAGCTAGCTCGCTACCTAGCTAGCTCGCTACCTAGCTAGCTCGCTACCTAGCTAGCTCGCTACCTAGCTAGCTCGCTACCTAGCTAGCTCGCTAGCTGGGACTGGCGCGAGGCTCGTGTGAAGTTTGTCCGCCTGTGAGCGCTTTGTGACGGTGGAGGAGCTCAGCAGCACCCGCTGCTCGGTAGGAACAGAAACTGAGATAGAAGTCAGAAAGAGTGATAGAAGTCAGTCTGCAAACACAAACAGCTACAAAAAAAACACCAGAAATAGAAGCTCGATTTGTCGCTAGTCATTTTTAACAACGAAAATGCCGTTAAGAGGATTAGGAAAGTCTCCGGTTCAACTCAGAACAGAATGAAAATTTAAAAATGCTCCCACGGATGTTTACACCAAAAGATCGCTGATTCGCTCATTTCGCTGTCAATCAAAAAGGGATTCAGCCTCAGACAGATCATCCAATCACCATGCAGAAGCTGAGCGTCCGGGCCGGCCGAGGCCCGCCCACTGCCCCATAGACCCCCAGACACGCTGAGCGTCCGATGGGCGGGACAAAGCCCAGCATTTATCCAATGACTCGTCTCGTTTCGCTGCATGCTTTGTGTCACTATTGAAGTCTGTCACACTGTTTAAAGCGCAACAGGAGGCATCAATTAACCTAGTATTGGGATTTTGTCAAAATGAATTTATTTATTTTTTATTTTTTTCAGGTGTAATACAATTTCGTTTAAATTATTCAATATTATTTTAATTTCATGTATATATTTACTTTTTTATCACAACGTCTCGGTGCTCTCGGGGCCCCCTGGTGGCGTGGAGGCCCTAAGCAACTGCGTAGTTGGCGTATGCCTTGGGCCTGCTCTGCTGCCCCTAGTGGTTGGATTGTATCTAACTGTAATTAGGATGGTTAAATGCCGAGGACAAATATCCCAGAATGTGTATAATGTACAATGACAATAAAGGCTCTTTTCCATTTTATTCTATTAAATGGACTGCATTTATATAGCACTTTTCCGTCTGCATCAGACGCTCAAAGTGCTTTACAATAATGCCTCACATTCACCTCGATATCAGGGTGCTGCCATACAAGGCGCTCACTACACACCACGAGCAACTAGGGGATTAAGGACCTTGCCAAAGGGCCCTTAGTGATTTTCCGGTCAGGCTGGGATTTGAACCAAGGATCCTCTGGTCTCAAGCCCAATGCTTAAGCACTAGACCATCATCTACACTATTCTGTTGTATTCTATTCTACAATCCCAATTCCAATGAAGTTGGGACATTGTGTAAAATGTAAATAAAAACAGAATACAATGATTTGCAAATCCTCTTCAACCTATATTCAGTTGAATACACCACAAAGACAAGATATTTAATGTTCAAACTAATAAACTTTTTGTTTTTGTGCAAATATTTGCTCGTTTTGAAATGGATGCCTGCAACACGTTTCAAAAAAGCTGGGGCAACAAAAGACTGGGAAAGTTGATGAATGCTCAAAGAACACCTGTTTGGAAGATTCCACAAGTTAATTGTAAACAGGTGAGTGTCATGATTGGGTATAAAAGGAACATCCCCAAAAGTCTCAGCCATTCACAAGCAAAGATGGGGTGAGGATCAGCACTTTGAGAACAACTGTGTGAAAAAATAGTCCAACAGTTTAAGAACAATGTTTCTCAACATTCAGTTGCAAGGAATTTAGGGATTCCATCATCTACAGTCCATAATATAATCAGAAGATTCAGAGAATCTGGAGAACTTTCTACACGTAAGCAGCAAGGCCGAAAACCAACATTGAATGCCCGTGACCTTCGATCCCTCAGGCATCCCTCACTGCATTAAAAACCGACATCATTGTGTAAAGGATCTTACAGTTAGCACAGTTCGTCGCTACATCTACAAGTGCAAGTTAAAACTCTACCATGCAAATTGAAAGCCAAACATCAACAACATCCAGAAACGCCACTGCCTTCTCTGGGCCCGAGCTCATTTGAAATGGACAGACACAAAGTGGAAAAGTGTGCTGTGGTCTGATGAGTCCACATTTCAAATTGTTTTTGGAAATCATGGATGTTGTGTCCTCTGGACAAAGTTCAAAAGCCAGCATCTGTGATGGTACGGGGGTGTGTTAGTGCCCGTGGCATGGACAACTTACACATCTGTGATGGCACCATCAATGCTGAAAGGTACATCCAGGTTTTGGAGCAACACATGCTGCCATCCAAGCAACGTCTTTTTCAGGGACGTCCCTGCTTATTTCAGCAAGACAATGCCAAGACACATTCTGCACGTGTTACAACAGCGTGGCTTCGTAGTAAAAGAGTGCAGGTACTAGTCTGGCCTGCCTGCAGTCCAGACCTATCGCCCATTGAAAATGTGTGGCGCATTATGAAGCACAAAATATGACAACAGAGACCCCGGACTGTTGAACAACTGAAGTCGTACATCAAGCAAGAATGGGAAAGAATTCCACCTACAAAGCTTCAACAATTAGTGTCCTCAGTTCCCAAACGCTTATTGAGTGTTGTTAGAAGGAAAGGTGATGTAACACAGTGGGAAACATACCACTGTCCCAGCTTTTTTGAAACCTGTTGCAGGCATCCATTTCAAAATGAACAAATATTTGCACAAAAACAATAAAGTTTATCAGTTTGAACATTAAATATCTTGTCTTTGTGGTGTATTCAATTGAATATAGGTTGAAGAGGATTTGAAAATCATTGTGTTCTGTTTTTATTTACATTTTACACAACATCCCAACTTCATTGGGATTGAGGTTGTATTGAATAATGACACCAGTGCCTGGTTCCAGAGGAGGAAGGTGAAAACATGAGGACCTTTGTCATCACCCGGGACAACGTGGCTTTCCATCACTTGCAAGCTGTCACAACGTGGTTTGAAGCCCACCAAAGACTGTTGCGTCTCTTCCTTCCACCTTATTCACTTTTCCTCAATCCCATAGAGGAGTTCTTTTCTGCGTGGCGTTGGAAGGTTTATGACCATCAGCCACATGATGGATATTTCCACTGTGAGAAATATAACTTTTTCTGTTCTATCACAACACAAAAAAAAATCTGATTTGTGTTTTTGTCGGAATGCTTTAGAATGTGAACATCATATGTAGACATGCAGTTCCCAATGAGAAAATGTTGTGTAAAAATGGTGGTTTACATGTTTTACATGCAAATACATGTAAAGCTGAAAGGTGAAAGTCTATGCAGTTTTTGTAATGCCAGCATTTGACAGGATTTTGAAACCTGGTTCACTTTGTTTGACTGCATGTACTTTGTGAAGTGAAAATAAGTGTTATTTGCTGACAGAATGTTTTAATTTTGAGTCAGATTATCAGTGTTTTGGTGAAGTTAGTGTGTGCAGAAATAGATGTATTTTGAAATGAATAGTTAGTATATATTCAAGGAAATGTGCTGTTGGGAGGAAAATGAACCCTTTGGCTAACTGTGTTTTGTGGTTGTGTCACTGTGTTAGGAGTTTAGAAAAAGTATCTGAAGTACGGGTAAGCGTGTGTTAGCGATCATAATAAACTGTAACGTTCATGAATTTATGGATTGATAACTGTGATCATTACAGCTGAAACATTAATCTATGCTAATCAACATCTAATCGATTGAGAAACACTGAGAAATATCTTTAAATGTCAAAATTAATCACTGCAAAAAATATGATGAAAAACAAAAACACTTGAAAAGAAAGCTGAGAGCAGATGTAGGCGGAGCCACAGGCTTAGACCCGCCTTTAGAGTCAGAATCGGAATCAAGTTTACTGCCAAGTACACTCAACAAAAATATAAACGCAACACTTTTGGTTTTGCTCCCATTTTGTATGAGATGAACTCAAAGATGTAAAACTTTTTCCACATACACAATATCACCATTTCCCTCAAATATTGTTCACAAACCAGTCTAAATCTGTGATAGTGAGCACTTCTCCTTTGCTGAGATAATCCATCCCACCTCACAGGTGTGCCATATCAAGATGCTGATTAGACACCATGATTAGTGCAGTTTATATTTTTGGTGAGTGTAAGTTTCCACATTTGTTGCTTGATGGACAAGAATAAATAGAAGCAGAATAAAAGCACAACAATGACTTCAGGAGCAAAACTTGGACCTTAAATAGTCAAACTGTGTCAGTGGATGTCAGTGGGTGTCGGTGGGTGTCGGTGTGTGTATCACTGAGTGTCTGTGGGTGTCACTGGGTGTCAGTGTGTGTATCACTGAGTGTCTGTGGGTGTCACTGGGTGTCGGTGTGTGTATCACTGAGTGTCTGTGGGTGTCACTGGGTGTCAGTGTGTGTATCACTGTGTGTCTGTGGGTGTCACTGGATGCTGGTGTGTGTATCACTGAGTGTCTGTGGGTGTCACTGGGTGTCGGTGTGTGTATCACTGAGTGTCTGTGGGTGTCACTGGATGCTGGTGTGTGTATCACTGTGTGTCTGTGGGTGTCACTGGGTGTCGGTGTGTGTATCACTGAGTGTCTGTGGGTGTCACTGGGTGTCGGTGTGTGTATCACTGTGTGTCTGTGGGTGTCACTGGATGCTGGTGTGTGTATCACTGAGTGTCTGTGGGTGTCACTGGGTGTCGGTGTGTGTATCACTGTGTGTCTGTGGGTGTCACTGGATGCTGGTGTGTGTATCACTGTGTGTCTGTGGGTGTCACTGGGTGTCGGTGTGTGTATCACTGAGTGTCTGTGGGTGTCACTGGGTGTCGGTGTGTGTATCACTGTGTGTCTGTGGGTGTCACTGGATGCTGGTGTGTGTATCACTGAGTGTCTGTGGGTGTCACTGGGTGTCGGTGTGTGTATCACTGAGTGTCTGTGGGTGTCACTGGGTGTCGGTGTGTGTATCACTGAGTGTCTGTGGGTGTCACTGGGTGTCGGTGTGTGTATCACTGAGTGTCTGTGGGTGTCACTGGGTGTCGGTGTGTGTATCACTGAGTGTCTGTGGGTGTCACTGGGTGTCAGTGTGTGTATCACTGAGTGTCTGTGGGTGTCACTGGGTGTCGGTGTGTGTATCACTGAGTGTCTGTGGGTGTCACTGGGTGTCGGTGTGTGTATCACTGAGTGTCTGTGGGTGTCACTGGGTGTCAGTGTGTGTATCACTGAGTGTCTGTGGGTGTCACTGGGTGTCAGTGTGTGTATCACTGTGTGTCTGTGGGTGTCACTGGGTGTCGGTGTGTGTATCACTGAGTGTCTGTGGGTGTCACTGGGTGTCGGTGTGTGTATCACTGAGTGTCTGTGGGTGTCACTGGGTGTCGGTGTGTGTATCACTGAGTGTCTGTGGGTGTCACTGGGTGTCGGTGTGTGTATCACTGAGTGTCTGTGGGTGTCACTGGATGCTGGTGTGTGTATCACTGAGTGTCTGTGGGTGTCACTGGATGCTGGTGTGTGTATCACTGAGTGTCTGTGGGTGTCACTGGGTGTCGGTGTGTGTATCACTGAGTGTCTGTGGGTGTCACTGGGTGTCGGTGTGTGTATCACTGTGTGTCTGTGGGTGTCACTGGATGCTGCTGTGTGTATCACTGAGTGTCTGTGGGTGTCACTGGGTGTCAGTGTGTGTATCACTGTGTGTCTGTGGGTGTCACTGGCTGTCAGTGTGTGTATCACTGTGTGTCTGTGGGTGTCACTGGATGCTGGTGTGTGTATCACTGTGTGTCTGTGGGTGTCACTGGATGCTGGTGTGTGTATCACTGAGTGTCTGTGGGTGTCACTGGGTGTCAGTGTGTGTATCACTGAGTGTCTGTGGGTGTCACTGGGTGTCGGTGTGTGTATCACTGAGTGTCTGTGGGTGTCACTGGGTGTCAGTGTGTGTATCACTGAGTGTCTGTGGGTGTCACTGGGTGTCAGTGTGTGTATCACTGAGTGTCTGTGGGTGTCACTGGGTGTCAGTGTGTGTATCACTGTGTGTCTGTGGGTGTCACTGGATGCTGCTGTGTGTATCACTGAGTGTCTGTGGGTGTCACTGGGTGTCAGTGTGTGTATCACTGTGTGTCTGTGGGTGTCACTGGATGCTGCTGTGTGTATCACTGAGTGTCTGTGGGTGTCACTGGGTGTCGGTGTGTGTGTCACTGAGTGTCTGTGGGTGTCACTGGGTGTCGGTGTGTGTATCACTGAGTGTCTGTGGGTGTCACTGGGTGTCGGTGTGTGTATCACTGTGTGTCTGTGGGTGTCACTGAGTGTCAGTGTGTGTATCACTGTGTGTCTGTGGGTGTCACTGGGTGTCGGTGTGTGTCTGTGGGTGTCACTGGGTGTCTGTGTGTGTATCACTGAGTGTCTGTGTGTATCACTGGGTGTCGGTGTGTGTATCACTGGTGTTGGTGTGTGTATCGGTGGGTGCCTGTGAGTGTCACTATAATAATAATAATAATAATAATAATACATTTTATTTATATTGCACTTTACATTTGTAAACAAATCTCAAAGTGCCACAGAGGTTAAACAAAAGCATAAAACAACAATCAACAACAATAAAATAAAACAAGATCAATTAAAACACCAGCACTGGATGCTGGTGTGTGTATCACTGGGTGTTGATGGGTGTCACTGGGTGCCAGTGTGCCGGTGTGTGTCAGTGGGTGTCGTGTGTGTCTGTGGGTGTCACTGGGTGTTGGTGTGTATCACTAGATGCTGGTGTGTGTATCACTGGGTGTCAGTGTGTGTCTGTGGGTGTCACTGGGTGTTGGTGTGTATCACTAGATGCTGGTGTGTGTATCACTGGGTGTCAGTGTGTGTCTGTGGGTGTCACTGGGTGTTGGTGTGTATCACTAGATGCTGGTGTGTGTATCACTGGGTGTCAGTGTGTGTCTGTGGGTGTCACTGGGTGTTGGTGTGTGTATCACTGGGTGTTGGTGGGTGTCACTGGGTGTTGGTGTGTGTCACTGGGTGTCGGTGTGTGTCTGTGGGTGTCACTGGGTGTTGGTGTGTGTCACTGGGTGTCGGTATGTGTCTGTGTGTCACTGGGTGTTGGTGTGTGTCACTGGGTGTCGGTGTGTATCACTAGATGCTGGTGTGTGTATCACTGGGTGTCAGTGTGTGTCTGTGGGTGTCACTGGGTGTTGGTGTGTGTATCACTGGGTGTTGGTGGGTGTCAGTGGGTGTTGGTGTGTGTCTGTGGGTGTCACTGGGTGTTGGTGTGTGTCACTGGGTGTCGGTGTGTGTCTGTGGGTGTCACTGGGTGTTGGTGTGTGTCACTGGGTGTCGGTGTGTGTCTGTGGGTGTCACTGGGTGTTGGTGTGTGTCACTGGGTGTCGGTGTGTGTCTGTGTGTCACTGGGTGTCAATGGGTGTCGGTGTGTGTCTGTGTGTGTCTGTGGGTGTCAGTGTGTGTCGGTGTGTGTCGGTGTGTGTCTGTGTGTGTCTGTGGGTGTCAGTGTGTGTCGGTGTGTGTCAGTGTGTGTTGGTGTGTGTCAGTGTGTGTTGGTGAGTGTCACTGGGTGTCGGTGTGTGTCTGTGGGTGTCAATGGGTGTTGGTGTGTGTATCACTGGGTGTTGGTGGGTGTCACTGGGTGCTGGTGTGTGTATCACTGAGTGTCTGTGGGTGTCACTGGGTGCTGGTGTGTGTATCACTGAGTGTCTGTGAGTGTCACTGGGTGTTGGTGGTGTGTATCACTGAGTGTCTGTGGGTGTCACTGGGTGTCGGTGTGTGTATCACTGTGTGTCTGTGGGTGTCACTGGGTGTCGGTTTGTGTCTGTGGGTGTCACTGGATCTCGGTGTGTGTCTGTGGGTGTCACAGGGTGTCGGTGTGTGTATCACTGGGTGTTGGTGGGTGTCACTGAGTGTCGTGTGTGTCTGTGGGTGTCGCTGGGTGTCGGTGTGTGTATCACTGGGTGTTGATGGGTGTCACTGGGTGCCGGTGTGTGTCAGTGGGTGTCGTGTGTGTCTGTGGGTGTCACTGGGTGTTGGTGTGTATCACTAGGTGTTGGTGGGTGTCACTGGGTGTTGGTGTGTGTCACTGGGTGATGGTGTGTGTCACTGGGTGATGGTGTGTGTCACTGGGTGTTGGTGTGTGTCAGTGGGTGTCAGTGGGTGATGGTGTGTGTCAGTGGGTGTTGGTGTGTGTCTGTGGATGTCACTGGGTGTTGGTGTGTGTCACTGGGTGCCGGTGTGTGTCTGTGGGTGTCACTGGGTGTTGGTGTGTGTCACTGGGTGTCGGTGTGTGTCTGTGGGTGTCACTGGGTGTTGGTGTGTGTCACTGGGTGTCGGTGTGTGTCCATGGGTGTCACTGGGTGTTGGTGTGTATCACTAGGTGTCGGTGGGTGTCTGTGAGTGTCACTAGATGCTGGTGTGTATCACTGGGTGTCTGTGTGTATCACTGGGTGTCTGTGTGTATCACTGGGTGTCACTGGGTGTTGGTGTGTGTCACTGGGTATCATGTGTGTCTGTGTGTGTCACTGGGTGTTGGTGTGTGTCACTGGGTATCGGTGTGTGTCTGTGGGTGTCTCTGGGTGTCACTGAGTGTTGGTGTGTATCACTAGGTGTCGGTGGTTGTCTGTGAGTGTCACTATAATAATAATAATAATAATAATACATTTTATTTATATTGCACTTTACATTTGTAAACAAATCTCAAATTGCCACAGAGGTTAAACAAAAGCATAAAACAACAATCAACAACAATAAAATAAAACAAGATCAATTAAAACACCAGCACTGGATGCTGGTGTGTGTATCACTGGGTGTTGATGGATGTCACTGGGTGCCGGTGTGTGTCAGTGGGTGTCGTGTGTGTTTGTGGGTGCTCACTGGGTGTTGTTGTGTATCACTAGATGCTGGTGTGTGTATCACTGGGTGTCAGTGTGTGTCTGTGGGTGTCACTGGGTGTTGGTGTGTATCACTAGATGCTTGTGTGTGTATCACTGTTGAGGCACTGACTTCAACACAATCAGATTTAAATACAGTGAGTAAAATAAATATTTGAACACCTGTGAAAATCAATGTTAATATTTGGTACAGTAGCCTTTGTTTGCAGTTACAGAGGTCAAATGTTTCCTGTAGTTTTTCACCAGGTTTTCACACACCGCAGCAGGGATTTTGGTCCACTCCTCCATACAGATCTTCTCCAGATCTTTCAGGTTTGGAGTTTCAGCTCCCTCCAAAGATTTTCTATTGAGTTCAGGTCTGGAGACTGGCCAGGCCACTCCAGGACCTTGAAATGCTTCTTACGGAGCCCCTCCTTAGTTGCCCTGGCTGTGTGTTTGGGGTCATTGTCATGCTGAAGACCCAGCCATGACCCATCTTCAATGCTCTTACTAAGGGAAGGAGGTTGTTTGCCAAAATCTCACAATACATGACCCCATCCATCCTCCCTTCAATACGGTGCAGTCGTCCTGTCCCCTTTGCAGAAGAGCACCCCCAGAGTATGATGTTTCCACCCCCATGCTTCACGGTTGGGATGGTTTTCTTGGGGTTGTTCTCATCCTCTAAACATGGTAAGTGGAGTTGATTCCAAAAAGCTCTATTCTGGTCTCATCTGATCACATGACCTTCTCCCATGCCTCCTCTGGATCATCCAGATGGTCACTGGTGAACTTCAAACGGGCCTGGACATGTGCTGGCTTGAGCAGGGGGACCTTGCTGCCCTGCAGGATTTTAAACCATGACAGCATCATGTCTTACTAATGTAATCTTTGTGACTGTGGTCCCAGCTCTCTTCAGGTCATTGACCAGGTCCTCCTGTGTAGTTCTGAGCTTTCTCAGAATCATCCTTACCCCACAAAGTGAGATCTTGCATGGAATCCCAGACCAAGGGAGATTGACAGTCATCTTGTGTTTCTTCCACTTTCTAATAAATAATCATAACAGTTGTTGTCTTCTACCAAGCTGCTTGCCTGTTGTCCTGTAGTCCATCCCAGCCTTGTGCAGGTCTACAGTTTTGTCCCTGGTGTCCTTAGACAGCTCTTTGGTCTTGGCTATGGTGGACAGGTTGGAGTATGATTGACTGTGTGAACAGGTGTCTTTTATACAGGTAACATGTTCAAACAGCTGCAATTAACACAGGAAAAGAGTGCAGAATAAGAGGGCTTCTTAAAGAAAAATTAACAGGTCTGTGTGAGACAGAATTCTTGCTGGTTGCTGGCTGGTTGTTCAAATACTTATTTGCAGCAGTAACATAGAAATAAATTATTAAAAATCATACATTGTGATTTCCGGATTTTTTTTTTTTTTTTTTTTTTTTTTAGATTATGTCTCTCACAGTGGACATGCACCTAAGATGAAAATTTCAGACCCCTCCATGATTTCTAAGTGAGAGAACAAAATCGCAGGGTGTTCAAATATTTATTTTCCTCACTGTACATATGAACCCTACAGAGTAGCTTATGTTGTGTTTAAAAACTCATATCAGCATTCTTTACATATATAAACTATAGCACACATTTATGAAAAAAAATTTATTATGTTCTTACCTTTACTTATAAATGAAGTCCATGTGCCGCTCCTTCTGAACAAAAGCATCGAGGGCTTAATTGTGGAAGTTTTCCTTATCTTCCTTCAGTTTTAAAAGCCTGTCTCAGTGGAGAAAACTGCCAGGGAAGGAAGTTGTCCATCAACAGTCCTGTACCAACTGTATGTTTTGGTAGTGACTATTCGCCCAGCGGCCGGGCACCCACAGCCAAAGTTTGCTATTCACCCGGCTGCTGGCTCCCTCTGGCCGGGGTGAGGGGTTCAGCACTCCCCTCACACCAGGTGAGTCACAGCTCCATCCGACCACACTGACGAACAGTCTCTGAAAGAAGCCCCTCTCAGCAGACGTCTGTCACTCTTTTTTCTGTGTTTTGCTCAGACTCTCAGACTCAGTGTTTCGCTTTTTAATGTTCGCTTATTTGGAGAACACACAATGCTCCACAAATACGGTAACTGCAAAAAAAAACAACAAAACAAAACAAAAAAAAACCCCAGAAAGCCACATCCCATCATCATTTCTGTTCAGCAAAATGTCAAGACTCTGGCCCGACCGACTCTGGCGAATAGACTATTTTTGCCTTATTCAGCCGACGATCGGGTGAATAGACATTTGGCTACGGCTTTGCATCCCCGGCCATCGGGCGAATAGACTCAGCTGTATGTTTTCATCCTTTTCTGGCTTTGAACGAGAGTGGTCGACCGCCCGTCTGTGATGACAAAATTCTTCAGGTCACAATATCCCATCTGACTCCAGACATTGTCACAAGTTGAGAAAATAAGGAAGGAAAAGCAGAAAAAGGCAGTTTCTTGCTGGCTATACTAAAATACGAAATGGATGAAATGGAACGAAATGGGGCGAAATGGAGCCTAATAATCACAAAATGAGGTAAAATGTAACAAATAGAGCAGACTGACCCAGACTGACTCCAAATGTAATTAAATATGATTCAATTAAGTGCTTTTATTTAATTATTTTTAAGGGAAATGGAGCAAAATGGGGACTGATAATAACAAAACGGGGGTAAAACGTAGCGAAATGGAGCAGACTAACTCCAAATATGATTCACTTAAGTACTTTTATTTAATTTTTTTTAGCGAAATGGGGTGAAATGGGGACTGATAATAACAAAATGGAGCAGACTGACCCATTGACTGAAGTTTCATCTCTTGAAAGCCAGACGGCGCACTTGCTCCTACTACATGTACTGAGCGCATCTCACAAAAAACAAAAGCCAAACATTAAATAAAAGTACTTATTTGGAATCAGTCTCGTTCACTTTGGTCCATTTCGTTACATTTTACCCCTATTTTGTGATTATCAGTCCCCATTTGGCCCCATTTCATCCATTTCGTATTTTAGTATGGCCCAGACCACACATATACTAGATTGGGTCAAGCCTGCCGCTGAGTGGATCGCGGCCCTGCCATCTTGAAAGGTCGAAGCGCTGCAGCTGTCAGTGGAAAATGCATGCTCTGCGCTTGTGCTCACTGTCGATTCTCTGGCTGACGTCTCCACTGTTATTTACATTTACAAGACATGAAAACTTGTGCTTAGCGTCAATTCAGATACGTAGATTTGATTTGATTTCAGACCGGCGCGCCCTCTATAGTAGGGGCAGAGCTGGAAGCTGATGGAGGATTTTCATAAATTTCCCTGGTGGAAGTCACTGAGGTAGTCAAACAACTCTGCAGTGGCAAGGCCCCAGGGGTTGGTGAGATCCGTCCAGAAATGCTGAAGGCTCTGGGTGTGGAGGGATTGTCTTAAATGAGACGTCTCTTCAACATTGTGTTGAGGTCTGGGACAGTGCCTAAGGAGTGGCAAACTGCGGTGGTGGTCCCCATATTTAAAAAGGGGGACCAGAGAGTGTGTGCCAATTACAGGGGCATCACACTGCTCAGCCTCCCTGGTAAAGTCTACTCCAGGTGCTGGAAAGGAGGGTTGGGCCGAAAATTGAACCTCTGATTGAAGAGGAACAATGTGGGTTCCGTCCTGGTCATTGAACAACCAACCGGCTCTTTACTCTCACAAGGATCCTGGAGGGTGCCTGGCAGTATGCCCACCCAGTCTACATGGGTTTTGTGGACTTGGAGAAGGCGCATGATCGGATACCGTGGGAGATACTGTGGGAGGTGCTGCAGGAGTATGGAGTGACGGGGTCCCTTCTCAGGGCCATCCAATCTCTGTACTTGCAAAGCGAGAGCTCTGTTCGGGTGCTCAGCAGTAAGTCTGAGTTGTTTCCGGTGGAGGTTGGCCTTCGCCAGGGCTGTGCCTTGTCACCAATAGTGTTTGTGATATTCATGGACAGGATATCGAGGCATACCCGGGAGAAAGAGGGTTTCCGGTTTGGTGGACTCAGGGTCTCATCAGTGCTTTTTGCAGGTGATGTGGTCCTGTTGGCTTCATCTGCCTGTGACCTCCAACACTCACTGGATCGGTTCGCAGCCCAGTGTGAAGCAGCTGGGATGAGGATCAGCACCTCAAAATCTGAGGCCATGGTTCTCAGCAGGAAACCGATGAATTGACTACTCTGGGTAGGGAATACGGCCTTGCCTCAAGTGAAGGAGTTCAAGTACCTCGGGGTCTTGTTCACGAGTGAGGGGACAATGGAGCGTGAGATTGGCCGGAGAATCGGTGCAGCAGGGGCGGTATTGCATTCACTCTACCGTACTGTTGTGACAAAAAGGGAGCTGACCCAAAAAGCGAAGCTCTCGATCTACTGGTCAGTCTTCGTTCCTACTCTCACCTATGGTCATGAGTGTTGGGTCATGACTGAAAGAACTAGATCGTGGGTACAAGCGGCACAAATTGGCTTCCTCAGGAGGGTGGCTGCTGTCTCCCTTAGAGATAGGGTGAGAAGTTCGGTCATCCGTGGGAGGCTCAGAGTAGAGTCGCTGCTCCTTCACGTTTAAAGGAGCCAGAAGAGGTGGTTCGGGCATCTGGTAAGGATGCCTCCTGGGCGCCTCCCAAGGGAGGTGTTCCAAGTACGTCCATCTGGGAGGAGACCCCATGGAAGACCCAGGACTAGGTGGAGAGATTATATCTCCACACTGGCCTGGGAATGCCTCGGGATCCCCCAGTCAGAGGTGGTCAATGTGGCACAGGAAAGGGAAGTCTGGGGTCCCCTGCTGGAGCTGTTGCCCCCACGACCCGAACCCGGAAAAACGGTTGAAGATGACATTTGATTTATGAAGTCAGATTTATCATAACTGTTGATTGTTTCTCC
Organism: Thalassophryne amazonica; assembly: GCF_902500255.1. NCBI lineage: Eukaryota > Metazoa > Chordata > Actinopteri > Batrachoidiformes > Batrachoididae > Thalassophryne > Thalassophryne amazonica. The sequence goes on along the minus strand of NC_047112.1, from coordinate 807,143 downwards.
CTATAAGGCTTTGAATGAAGCGTAAAGTGGAGCTCCTGCCAATAGAAAACGTATGTCATCAGTCCTCTTTTTTTCTCTGTGCTTTGACAGATTGATCTATCGCTCAATAGATAGATAGACAGATAGATTTTATTGCCATTACAACAAGTGCAATGAAGTTACAACAAGTGCAACGAAATGATCTTCACACCCAGTCACCTCAGACAAAACACAGCAATTAATCCACAATTATTGCTTGTTGAACATAATAATGGCACACATTGGAATTAAAACAACCATACATATACATTTGATTGTTTATGCAAGCTAAACTTTAAGACAGTCCATCATCCAAATTGAGGCAATGTGAGTGTGGGGGGCTGCAGCAGTATCCCGCGCAGCCCCAAGCTTGGGGGGAAACGGAAAGCTGCAGCACCTGAGCCACGCTGCCTCCTGGAGGGGGAAAGGAGTGGCGGTGTGGAGGCTGGGGTGGTGGTGGGGTGGACAGAAACACAAGGGGGGAGTACAGGGTGAGAGGGCATGCGCCATGTGTGCAGGTGGTGCTCTGTGTGGGTGCCCTTCCTCAGTGGGCAGTGGACGCGGTCAGCTGGGGCTGCGGTCCAGCATGGGATGATTTTGTTCTAATCCTTCGCTGTCAAAGCACAGAGAGAGAAAAAAAAATGAGGAAGTAGTAAATATTTGAAAAAAAAAAAAGTCTGTCTGATATTTGAAGAAAAAAAAAGCCCATGAAAATTTGCTGAATTTCCGCATCAGACTTACAGAGGGGTTAATTAGGGCCGACCTTCTCATAGTTCCCTGTCACTTATTCTGCAGCTGAGGAGTTGCTGCAAGAAGAATCCCTGGGATCACTAGTGCCCCCTACTATGAGGCAGGAGAGCTGCATGCCTCACTTGGTGCCTTTTTGCATCCATTTTGTGATCGCTCAGCACATGAAACACGTTACACACACATACAGCTGTTGACAAAAAACACTACATTATGTACATCAGCAAAACTATGGAATTTAAGCTCATACAACCAAAGTGTTTGACCATTTTAATGGAGACATACTCTTCTGTCTCTCTGTATGTCACCAGGGACATACAGAGAGACAGTGAGACAGTCTGACTGCACAGCATGCCAGCAGTTAGTCCAGTGACTGAACAATCCAAGGTGAGGCTCAGCTGGCTGCTGCCTCAGCGCACGACTCTGCTCAGTATTTGAACATCAAATGTGAAAATTCTAAAACTGGTGAAGTTAAAAGGAACAGATGCGTTTTTTGATGTGGGCAAAGTGGGAAGCTGCTTTTTTCATGACCCACAGGGGGCGGCACAAACACTTAAAAAAATCTTCACCTGCGCCGCAAAGCGGTGATCATATCAGTGTGGGAATTAGCAAACTGGCGCCCCCTGTCTGCAGCTGTAGGCGCCCCTGCTTGCTGAGCTGCACAGAACAGAACCAGTGTAAAAGGTTCGGTGGTTCTTTTCTGCGGTTGTCCCCTGGGACAGACGCTCTGCTCCGCTTTGACTCTGGACGGATCATTCTGCGGTGCTCCCGTTTCTCCGCTCAGCAGGATCCTGCTGTCCAGTGACAAAGTCCACTTAGGACGCAGCACAGAACCAGAACTCTGCACCCAGAACAGGTGTTTGAATGCGAACAGACAGCGTGTGTTTGACTTTCACCAGAGAGGACAAACTGCCCACTTGTGGAAAAAAGAGTTTGCAGAAAGAGAGTCTGTTTATTGAGCTGCGTTCACATTACAAGCTGAAGTGACTTGAATCTGACGTATTTTTGCGTGATGCCGTGCACACTTTAACAAATCAGTCAATCAATCAATCAATCAATTTTTTTATATAGCGCCAAATCACAACAAACAGTTGCCCCAAGGTGCTTTATATTGTAAGGCAAGGCCATACAATAATTATGTAAAACCCCAACGGTCAAAACGACCCCCTGTGAGCAAGCACTTGGCTACAGTAGGAAGGAAAAACTCCCTTTTAACAGGAAGAAACCTCCAGCAGAACCAGGCTCAGGGAGGGGCAGTCTTCTGCTGGGGACTGGTTGGGGCTGAGGGAGAGAACCAGGAAAAGACATGCTGTGGAGGGGAGCAGAGATCGATCACTAATGATTAAATGCAGAGTGGTGCATACAGAGCAAAACGAGAAAGAAACACTCAGTGCATCATGGGAACCCCCCAGCGGTCTACGTCTATAGCAGCATAACTAAGGGATGGTTCAGGGTCACCTGATCCAGCCCTAACTATAAGCTTTAGCAAAAAGGAAAGTTTTAAGCCTAATCTTAAAAGTAGAGAGGGTGTCTGTCTCCCTGATCTGAATTGGGAGCTGGTTCCACAGGAGAGGAGCCTGAAAGCTGAAGGCTCTGCCTCCCATTCTACTCTTACAAACCCTAGGAACTACAAGTAAGCCTGCAGTCTGAGAGCGAAGCGCTCTATTGGGGTGATATGGTACTACGAGGTCCCTAAGATAAGATGGGACCTGATTATTCAAAACCTTATAAGTAAGAAGAAGAATTTTAAATTCTATTCTAGAATTAACAGGAAGCCAATGAAGAGAGGCCAATATGGGTGAGATATGCTCTCTCCTTCTAGTCCCCGTCAGTACTCTAGCTGCAGCATTTTGAATTAACTGAAGGCTTTTTAGGGAACTTTTAGGACAACCTGATAATAATGAATTATAATAGTCCAGCCTAGAGGAAATAAATGCATGAATTAGTTTTTCAGCATCACTCTGAGACTAGACCTTTCTGATTTTAGAGATATTGCGTAAATGCAAAAAAGCAGTCCTACATATTTGTTTAATATGCACTTTGAATGAGATATTCTGATCAAAAATGACTCCAAGATTTCTCACAGTATTACTAGAGGTCAGGGTAATGCCATCCAGAGTAAGGATCTGGTTAGACACCATGTTTCTAAGATTTGTGGGGCCAAGTACAATAACTTCAGTTTTATCTGAGTTTAAAGCAGGAAATTAGAGGTCATCCATGTCTTTATGTCTGTAAGACAATCCTGCAGTTTAGTTAATTGGTGTGTGTCCTCTGGCTTCATGGATAGATAAAGCTGGGTATCATCTGCGTAACAATGAAAATTTAAGCAATGCCGTCTAATAATACTGCCTAAGGGAAGCATGTATAAAGTGAATAAAATTGGTCCTAGCACAGAACCTTGTGGAACTCCATAATTAACTTTAGTCTGTGAAGAAGATTCCCCATTTACATGAACAAATTGTAATCCATGAGATAATGAGATGATTCAAACCACCGCAGCGCAGTGCCTTTAATACCTATGACATGCTCTAATCTCTGTAATAAAATTTTATGGTCAACAGTATCAAAAGCAGCACTGAGGTCTAACAGAACAAGCACAGAGATAAGTCCACTGTCCGAGGCCATAAGAAGATCATTTGTAACCTTCACTAATGCTGTTTCTGTACTATGATGAATTCTAAAACCTGACTGAAACTCTTCAAATAGACCATTCCTCTGCAGATGATCAGTTAGCTGTTTTACAACTACCCTTTCAAGAATTTTTGAGAGAAAAGGAAGGTTGGAGATTGGCCTATAATTAGCTAAGATAGCTGAGTCAAGTGATGGCTTTTTAAGTAATGGTTTAATTACTGCCACCTTAAAAGCCTGTGGTACATAGCCAACTAACAAAGATAGATTGATCATATTTAAGATCGAAGCATTAAATAATGGTAGGGCTTCCTTGAGCAGCCTGGTAGGAATGGGGTCTAATAAACATGTTGATGGTTTGGATGAAGTAACTAATGAAAATAACTCAGACAGAACAATCGGAGAGAAAGAGTCTAACCAAATACCGGCATCACTGAAAGCAGCCAAAGATAACGATACGTCTTTGGGATGGTTATGAGTAATTTTTTCTCTAATAGTTAAAATTTTGTTAGCAAAGAAAGTCATGAAGTCATTACTAGTTAAAGTTAATGGAATACTCAGCTCAATAGAGCTCTGACTCGTTGTCAGCCTGGCTACAGTGCTGAAAAGAAACCTGGGGTTGTTCTTATTTTCTTCAATTAGTGATGAGTAGAAAGATGTCCTAGCTTTACGGAGGGCTTTTTTATAGAGCAACAGACTCTTTTTCCAGGCTAAGTGAAGATCTTCTAAATTAGTGAGACGCCATTTCCTCTCCAACTTACGGGTTATCTGCTTTAAGCTACGAGTTTGTGAGTTATACCACGGAGTCAGGCACTTCTGATTTAAAGCTCTCTTTTTCAGAGGAGCTACAGCATCCAAAGTTGTCTTCAATGAGGATGTAAAACTATTGACGAGATACTCTATCTCACTTACAGAGTTTAGGTAGCTACTCTGCACTGTGTTGGTATATGGCATTAGAGAACATAAAGAAGGAATCATATCCTTAAACCTAGTTACAGCGCTTTCTGAAAGACTTCTAGTGTAATGAAACTTATTCCCCACTGCTGGGTAGTCCATCAGAGTAAATGTAAATGTTATTAAGAAATGATCAGACAGAAGGGAGTTTTCAGGGAATACTGTTAAGTCTTCTATTTCCATACCATAAGTCAAACAAGATCTAAGATATGATTAAAGTGGTGGGTGGACTCATTTACTTTTGAGCAAAGCCAATAGAGTCTAATAATAGATTAAATGCAGTGTTGAGGCTGTCATTCTCAGCATCTGTGTGGATGTTAAAATCACCCACTATAATTATCTTATCTGAGCTAAGCACTAAGTCAGACAAAAGGTCTGAAAATTCACAGAGAAACTCACAGTAACGACCAGGTGGACGATAGATAATAACAAATAAAACTGGTTTTTGGGACTTCCAATTTGGATGGACAAGACTAAGAGTCAAGCTTTCAAATGAATTAAAGCTCTGTCTGGATTTTTGATTAATTAATAAGCTGGAATGGAAGATTGCTGCTAATCCTCCCCCTCGGCCCGTGCTACGAGCATTCTGTAACAAATTACAACATGTATGTACTTAATCAAATTTTTGTTAACCCTACCACATAACCTGGCTGTTTAACAAAATATACAATTAATTGTATTGTATTTTACAGTATATTCTGTTTAATATTTAAACAACTGAGGTACGTTGGGTTGGTTTACCAAACTAGATTAAGTGAATATAGTGTGAATGTGCCAAATCAAATGATTTGATGTCAGATTTGAGTTCCTTCCTGTTTTATGAGCCGTCTGAACACGTCAAGTTTAATTTATGTGTTTTTCTTGTTACCTTCCTTTGTGTTTGTGCTCAGAGATCAGATTCAGTTCTGATTTCATTCTGCTTTCTGTGTCGTCACTGGTCATGTGACGGCTGTGAGATCAGATAACGGTCAAAAAACAAAACGAATAGATTCAGGAGCAAAAATAACAAGGACTCAGAAATGGACGGACTGTCATCAGAAATGGTAACCATGAAACCAGGACCAGAAGGAAAGTCAAAGTCAGTGCTGCAGAATCACTGACATCTACAACAGACGTCTGTCTGCATACATCAGAAATATCCAACAGAGGACGTAAATCTAAGATTGATCCACACAGTCAAACAAGATGATCCTTCTGGTGCCACACCAGAGTCCACATGATTGACGGCTGACAACAGACAGAAATAAGTAAGAAAATGGTGAGACCACTTTAAACCTTTAAAAATGCAGAACTGTTTTAGGTGGTTTTACAAACATCAAGCTAAATATTAAGTTAAATGTTGAGACAAATATGCACCTTAATAAAAGAGCTAATTGTTCCTCCCTAAAAGACAGATTAATAAAGCGTCTAATGAGACATTTAGCAGATGAGGGCGTGTTTATTCGAATTTGCAATTCATAGATGTTTTGTATTAGAGTTATATTGTAGCTCGCAGACTTTTAATGTCAATTTCATTTGCAATTTCAGGGGCACTTATAAAATATGAAATTTCTTTTTTTTGGGGGGGGGGCGCTCTGAGGGGGTCTTGCCTGGGGGAGTAATTGTAATCAGTGTAATCAGTAATCAGTGTTCAGAGCGCAACACGGGCATGAGAAACACAACTGGAGCAGAAAAACCACCAAGGGACTTGCTTTAAAATGTTGCATTTCCAGCAACTAATTAAAGGATTTCCAGACTTCATTTTCAAAAATCAGGAGCTTTATGTAGATTCATGTCCATCTGTGATGGTGAATTGGACTGAAATGAACAGATTTACTCCATGTGTGAATGAAACAGTCGTTTTGCATGAGGACCGCAGCTTTCAGCCAATCAGTGACCAGCATTAATGGAGGGATTTAGACTTAAATTACAAAAAACGTGTCCCAACAATCACATAACTTACCTACCACTTACGTCCAATATGTGCAGGACATAAGTTGTCATGTGTTGAAAATTTTCAGCATGCCTGAAATTTTTTTGAGGAGCTCAGCTTGTCAGGATGAACATCAGCGAGCTTCAGTGTGCTTGAACTTGCTTGTAACTTATAAAAAAATTTACCCTTAACTTACTATAGACTTGTGCCAGCGTTTTTAATACGATTCACATACGCTGGCTAAATTGTCAAGGTGTGACAGGAACTTAAGATCGAACAGCAGCACAACTATAAGAGACATAAATCCAGAAATGATTTCAAATGAAGTTCAGTCTTTTATCTGTGGACTAACTGCAGATCAAGATCCAGACCAGAACTTTATTTGGGATCCAAAAACCTCTTAAAGATTGAGGTGAAATTTAATGAAATTAATAAAGAAAAGTAAAAAGACTGAGAGGTTCCCTTGAGCAAATGGCTCTGAAAATTTGGTATGGTAATCTCTTACTGAGTCAATGAGGTAGTCAAACAACACCACAGTGGTAAAGCCCAGGGGGTTGATGAGATCTGTCCAGAAATGCTGAAGGCACTGGGTGTGGAGGGATTGTCTTGGATGAGACGTCTCTTCAACATTGCATTGAGGTCTGGGGCAGTGCCTAAGGAGTGGCAAACTGGCGTGGTGGTCCCCATATTTTAAAAAAGTGGACCAGAGTGTATGTGCCAACTACAGGGGCATCACACTACTCAGCCTCCCTGGTAAAGTCTACTCCAGGGTGGAGGAGGACGGTTTGGCCGATAGTCAAACCTCTGATTGAAGAGGAACAATGTGGGTTCTGTCCTGGTCGTGGAACAATCAACCAGCTCTTTACTCTCACAGGGATCCTGGAGGGGCCTGGGAGTATGCCCATCCAACCTGCATGTGTTTTGTGGACTTGGAGAAGGCGTATGATCAGGTACCCCGGGAAATACTGTGGGAGGTGCTGCGGGAGTATGGAGTGAGGGGGGTCCCTTCTCAAGGCCATCCAATTTATGTACTCACAAAGCGAGAGTTGTGTTCAGGTGCTCGGCAGTAAGTCGGACTCGTTTCCGTGGAGGTTGACCTCCGCCAGGGCTGCGCCTTGTCACCAATACTGTTTGTGATGTTCATGGACAAGATATCGAGGCGTAGTGGGGGGGGGGGGGGGGGGGGGGGGGGTCCAGTTTGGTGGGCTCAGGGTCTCATCACTGCTTTTTGCAGATGATGTGGTCCTGTTGGCTTCATCGGTCTGTCACCTCCAACACTCACTGCATCGGTTCACAGTCGAGTGTGAAGCGGCTGGGATGAGGATCAGCACCTCTAAATCTGAGGCCATGGTTCTCAGCAGGAAACTGATGGATTGTCTACTCCGGGTAGGGAATGAGGTCTTGCCCCAAGTGAAGCAGTTCAAGTACCTCGGGGTCTTGTTCACGAGTGAGGAGACAATGGAGATTGAGATTGGCCGGAGAATCGGCACAGCAGGGGCGGTGTTGCATTTGCACTACCGTACTTTGTGATGAAAAGGGAGCTGAGCCAAAAGGCAAAGCTCTCGATCTACTGGTCAATCTTCCTCTCACCTATGGTCATCAGGGTTGGGTCATGACCGAAAGAACTCGATCACATGTACAAGCGGCTGAAATGGGCTTCCTCAGGAGGGTGGCTAGTGTCTCCCTTAGAGGTAATGTGAGATGTTTGCTCATCTGTGGGGAGCTCGGAGCAGAGCCACTGCTCCTTTACATTGAAAGGCACCAGCTGAGGTGGTTCGGGCATCTGGTAAGGTATTCCCCTGGGCGTCTCCCTATGGAGGTGTTCCAGGTACGTCCATCTGGGAAGAGACCCCGGGGAAGACCCATGACAAGGTGGAGAGATTATATCAATCAATCAATCAATTTTTTTTATATAGCGCCAAATCACAACAAACAGTTGCCCCAAGGCGCTTTATATTGTAAGGCAAGGCCATACAATAATTATGTAAAACCCCAACGGTCAAAACGACCCCCTGTGAGCAAGCACTTGGCTACAGTGGGAAGGAAAAACTCCCTTTTAACAGGAAGAAACCTCCAGCAGAACCAGGCTCAGGGAGGGGCAGTCTTCTGCTGGGACTGGTTGGGGCTGAGGGAGAGAACCAGGAAAAAGACATGCTGTGGAGGGGAGCAGAGATCGATCACTAATGATTAAATGCAGAGTGGTGCATACAGAGCAAAAAGAAAAAGAAACAGTGCATCATGGGAACCCCCCAGCAGTCTACGTCTATAGCAGCATAACTAAGGGATGGTTCAGGGTCACCTGATCCAGCCCTAACTATAAGCTTTAGCAAAAAGGAAAGTTTTAAGCCTAATCTTAAAAGTAGAGAGGGTGTCTGTCTCCCTGATCTGAATTGGGAGCTGGTTCCACAGGAGAGGAGCCTGAAAGCTGAAGGCTCTGCCTCCCATTCTACTCTTACAAACCCTAGGAACTACAAGTAAGCCTGCAGTCTGAGAGCGAAGCGCTCTATTGGGGTAATATGGTACTACGAGGTCCCTAAGATAAGATGGGACCTGATTATTCAAAACCTTATAAGTAAGAAGAAGAATTTTAAATTCTATTCTAGAATTAACAGGAAGCCAATGAAGAGAGGCCAATATGGGTGAGATATGCTCTCTCCTTCTAGTCCCCGTCAGTACTCTAGCTGCAGCATTTTGAATTAACTGAAGGCTTTTTAGGGAACTTTTAGGACAACCTGATAATAATGAATTACAATAGTCCAGCCTAGAGGAAATAAATGCATGAATTAGTTTTTCAGCATCACTCTGAGACAAGACCTTTCTGATTTTAGAGATATTGCGTAAATGCAAAAAAGCAGTCCTACATATTTGTTTAATATGCACTTTGAATGACATATCCTGATCAAAAATGACTCCAAGATTTCTCACAGTATTACTAGAGGTCAGGGTAATGCCATCCAGAGTAAGGATCTGGTTAGACACCATGTTTCTAAGATTTGTGGGGCCAAGTACAATAACTTCAGTTTTATCTGAGTTTAAAAGCAGGAAATTAGAGGTCATCCATGTCTTTATGTCTGTAAGACAATCCTGCAGTTTAGCTAATTGGTGTGTGTCCTCTGGCTTCATGGATAGATAAAGCTGGGTATCATCTGCGTAACAATGAAAATTTAAGCAATACCGTCTAATAATACTGCCTAAGGGAAGCATGTATAAAGTGAATAAAATTGGTCCTAGCACAGAACCTTGTGGAACTCCATAATTAACTTTAGTCTGTGAAGAAGATTCCCCATTTACATGAACAAATTGTAATCTATTAGACAAATATGATTCAAACCACCGCAGCGCAGTGCCTTTAATACCTATGGCAGCTCTAATCTCTGTAATAAAATTTTATGGTCAACAGTATCAAAAGCAGCACTGAGATCTAACAGAACAAGCACAGAGATGAGTCCACTGTCCGAGGCCATAAGAAGATCATTTGTAACCTTCACTAATGCTGTTTCTGTACTATGATGAATTCTAAAACCTGACTGAAACTCTTCAAATAGACCATTCCTCTGCAGATGATCAGTTAGCTGTTTTACAACTACCCTTTCAAGAATTTTTGAGAGAAAAGGAAGGTTGGAGATTGGCCTATAATTAGCTAAGATAGCTGGGTCAAGTGATGGCTTTTTAAGTAATGGTTTAATTACTGCCACCTTAAAAGCCTGTGGTTCATAGCCAACTAACAAAGATAGATTGATCATATTTAAGATCGAAGCATTAAATAATGGTAGGGCTTCCTTGAGCAGCCTGGTAGGAATGGGGTCTAATAAACATGTTGATGGTTTGGATGAAGTAACTAATGAGAATAACTCAGACAGAACAATCGGAGAGAAAGAGTCTAACCAAATACCGGCATCACTGAAAGCAGCCAAAGATAACGATACGTCTTTGGGATGGTTATGAGTAATTTTTTCTCTAATAGTTAAAATTTTGTTAGCAAAGAAAGTCATGAAGTCATTACTAGTTAAAGTTAATGGAATACTCAGCTCAATAGAGCTCTGACTCTTTGTCAGCCTGGCTACAGTGCTGAAAAGAAACCTGGGGTTGTTCTTATTTTCTTCAATTAGTGATGAGTAGAAAGATGTCCTAGCTTTACGAAGGGCTTTTTTATAGAGCAACAGACTCTTTTTCCAGGCTAAGTGAAGATCTTCTAAATTAGTGAGACGCCATTTCCTCTCCAACTTACGGGTTATCTGCTTTAAGCTACGAGTTTGTGAGTTATACCACGGAGTCAGACACTTCTGATTTAAAGCTCTCTTTTTCAGAGGAGCTACAGCATCCAAAGTTGTCTTCAATGAGGATGTAAAACTATTGACGAGATACTCTATCTCCCTTACAGAGTTTAGGTAGCTACTCTGCACTGTGTTGGTATATGGCATTAGAGAACATAAAGAAGGAATCATATCCTTAAACCTAGTTACAGCGCTTTCTGAAAGACTTCTAGTGTAATGAAACTTATTCCCCACTGCTGGGTAGTCCATCAGAGTAAATGTAAATGTTATTAAGAAATGATCAGACAGAAGGGAGTTATCAGGGAATACTGTTAAGTCTTCTATTTCCATACCATAAGTCAGAACAAGATCTAAGATATGATTAAAGTGGTGGGTGGACTCATTTACTTTTTGAGCAAAGCCAATAGAGTCTAATAATAGATTAAATGCAGTGTTGAGGCTGTCATTCTCAGCATCTGTGTGGATGTTAAAATCGCCCACTATAATTATCTTATCTGAGCTAAGCACTAAGTCAGACAAAAGGTCTGAAAATTCACAGAGAAACTCACAGTAACGACCAGGTGGACGATAGATAATAACAAATAAAACTGGTTTTTGGGACTTCCAATTTGGATGGACAAGACTAAGAGACAAGCTTTCAAATGAATTAAAGCTCTGTCTGGGTTTTGGATTAATTAATAAGCTGGAATGGAAGATTGCTGCTAATCCTCCACCCCGGCCCGTGCTACGAGCATTCTGACAGTTAGTGTGACTCGGGGGTGTTGACTCATTTAAACTAACATATTCATCCTGCTGTAACCAGGTTTCTGTTAGGCAGAATAAATCAATATGTTGATCAATTATTATATCATTTACCAACAGGGACTTAGAAGAGAGAGACCTAATGTTTAATAGACCACATTTAACTGTTTTAGTCTGTGGTGCAGTTGAAGGTGCTATATTATTTTTTCTTTTTGAATTTTTATGCTTAAATAGATTTTTGCTGGTTATTGGTAGTCTGGGAGCAGGCACCGTCTCTACGGGGATGGGGTAATGAGGGGATGGCAGGGGGAGAGAAGCTGCAGAGAGGTGTGTAAGACTACTAGCCTGAGAACACCTCAGAATCCCCCAGTCAGAGGTGGTCAGTGTGGCTTAGGAAAGGGAAGTCTATGGTCAGAACCAAACTAGAATGAGATTAAACAAGTGACCAAAATAAAACAACAATAAAATCAATACCGGGGCAGACAGTGGATAAAGAAAAGTGGATAAATGAGGACCAGAACATAAACAGGGCCGAAACCTGGCAGCATTCCTACACCTCTCCCCATGCCTGCTCCTCTCCCCGTGCCTGCTCCTCTCCTCGGGCCTGTTCCTCTCCTCAGGCCTGCTCCTCTCCTCATGCCTGGTCCACTCCTCATGCCTGCTCCACTCCTTGGGCCTGCTCCTCTCCCCATGCCTGCTCCTGTCCTCATGCCTGCTTCTCTCCTCAGTCCTGCTCCTCTCCTCATGCCTGGTCCACTCCTCATGCCTGCTCCACTTCTTGGGCCTGCTCCTCTCCTTATGCCTGCTCCTCTCCTCGTGCTTATTCCTTTCCTCGGGCCCCTGACTCTTACTCTTCCTCGTCCAGGCCTTACAGTGGTATTTTTTTTTTCTGTTTCTGCTCCCAAAAACATGACTCTCCAAAGTCCTTCTTCTATATGCATCAATCAGAATCAGACAACTTTATTAATCCCCAAGGGGCAATTCAGTTCACAGTTACCCACCTTATTAAACCGTCTAAGTAGTTAGGGAAGAAACAAAATAAGTGCCAGACTTCCATTGCAGCAAACAAACGGTTGTCCTCAGCTGTCAGTACCCACAGATTAGCAGGAACACAAATAAATAAATACAATAAAAAAAATTAATAAAACCCTCCTTAGGCTCAAGATTCAGCTCAGGCCACAATCGGCCTCAGCCCACTTCCCAGCATCTAACAGCCTGATAGCTGAAGGAATAAATGATTTTGAGGATCTGTTCATTTTCCTTGGGGGTGCATAACAGTGCCACCCGGAGGGCATGAGAGGAGAGAACGTGTCCAGGCTGATCAATGATTCCTCCTTCCTAACCCTAACCCAGAGACAGCTCAGGTCCCTCAGCTGGACTCCAGTAATCTTGGAGCAGACTTTTACAATCTGGTTCAGGCAGTTCCTGTACTTTATTGATAATCTATGAAACCAGCAGGTAAAAGAAACAACTCAACAACTCTCTGAAGTGCAAAGGATTAAGGGATATCTCAATACTTAGGGTGAATACTGCCATGACCACTACTACTCCCATCTACTGCCAGTAGATGGCAGTAGAGACTGTGAAAAACTGCCAAAACAAATATTCCAGATAAATAATCCATGTCTATGTTTAATCTATGTGGAAATAAACGCAAACCGAATTTCAGACAACTTACATATATTACTCTGGAATAAAGATGACAAACAGTGTTGTAAAGGACAATAAGCACGACGTTAAAGAGCAAACAGGAAGCAATTGCAGCTCACAGTGATTCCAATTGAAAATAATGGAGAAGCAACCTGAGCTTCTTCTGGCATTTTTACATAAAACAAACACAATAACGTCTTTAAACCCAGAGAATATATTCACGAGAGTTTTAGGCACAATATACAAAGAGTTTAATGCTGTTGTCCATGTGGAGCCTGATCAGAGCATCTCAATTGCATTTCTTCTGTTGTCAACATACCCATAATGCACTGTCAAGGCATGTCCACACTAAAACCTTCAAATTTCGTGCAATACTTTAAAACTAAAACATACAGCTGATATTTTCACTTCATAAAACTTCAGATGTGATGTGAATTTAAATAACATGTCCCAAATTAGTTTGGTTAAAATTTTAACCATAAGTTAAAACTGTATGCCTCTGGATGACTTGGGTGATATCGCCAGCAAGTTAGAATGGTGTCAAAAGAAATTATTTTTTTTCTTTTTGTTTTCTTCTGTGGCCAGTTCTCCTCTGATTGCAGGGAATAGAACTGTACATCTGCTACAAAACATTTAACAGGTAGACACTCAAATCTTTGATATCAGACTTCACAAAAGTTTTTAACTGTTAAAGCTTTATTTAATACACCTGCAAAAATATGTTAATGATCTAAAAATTATAGTACCAAAATTTATCGGAAAATAATTGGTCCCATGACGGTTTTCAAAGTTATCTGAAAAGCTAATCCAATAATGAAAATATTAGCTTTGATATTTAGCAGTTAGCAGGACTGTGCCCACCACTGGTGAATCCTTTGTTGTCCACATTAAACTATTGACTCTGTGTTCTGAACAAACTTTAACTCAGAGTCAAACACAGTTCCAAAGCACTTGTAGGAATCAACAGTTTATACATCTTCACAATGGATGATGCAAGCTGCGGGTGGAGGCCCCTGGTCAGGCCTTCTGAAGTTGATTATCAGTTCCTTGTGTATTGGACATTAAGGTCCAGGAAGGTGTCATCACAGCATTTAACAAACATTAACAGAGCATCACCATGACTGGACTTAGCTGTGGTTGGTCCAGTTTACCTTCATAACTCAGCTGTGTTATGTTGTTTTTGAACTGACATCATTGCACAAGTAGACGTTTTACACTCTATCTAAGGTTTGGAATATATATTTTGTATGTAGTGTGTTAACATTTGTAAATAAGACAAAAATGATCCATAATTTTGTTGATTGGTGGAACCAGGAAGGCAGCAGGCCCGGATAAAGTGTGTCCCAGAATGCTTAAGGCCTGCGCCAACCAACTGGGGGAGCCCCTCCAGCATGTTTTCAACCTGAGCCTGCGTCTCAGAAAGGCCCCAGTCACATGGAAGACATCCTGTGCCATTCCAGTTCCTAAGAAGGCACACCAGAAGGAGCTGAATGACTACAGGCCAGTCGCTTGGACATCCCACGTGATGAAGACCACGGAGCGACTGCTGCTGAGCGTCCTCAGACCTCAGGTCAGACATGCTGAGGACCCACTGCAGTTTGCATACAGGGAGAAGGTGGGAGTGGAGGACGCCATCCTCTACCTCCTTCACAGGGCCCACTCTCATCTGGACAGGGGTAACAGTGCTGTGAGGGTCATGTTTTTTGACTTCTCCAGTGCCTTCAACACCATCCAGCCCCTGCTACTGAGAGACAAGCTCATGGAGATGGAGGTGGACACTCATCTGGTCACCTGGATCACTGATTATCTAACTGGAAGACCACAATACGTTAGATTCAGTAACTGCACCTCGGACACAGTGATCAGCAGCACTGGAGCACCACAAGGAACTGTGCTCTCTCCAGTTCTGTTCACTCTGTACACATCAGACTTCAATTACAACTCGGAGTCGTGCCACATGCAGAAGTTTTCGGACAATACTGCTATTGTGGGATGTGTGTGAGAGGGACAGGAAAGAGAGTACAGGGACCTGATACAGGACTTTGTGGAGTGGTGCAAATCAAACCACCTGCAGCTGAACATTACCAAAACAAAGGAGATGGTAGTGGACTTTAGAAGGTCCAGGCCCACTCTGCAGCCAGTCTCCATTGAGGGGGTCGATGTGGAGGTGGTCCAGACTTACAAATATCTGGGGACACTTATGGACGATACATTGGATTGGTCAGCCAATACTGACACCCTCTACAGGAAGGGACAGAGCAGACTGTACTTCCTGAGGAGGTTAGGGTCCTTCAGGATCTGCCATAAACTCCTGCGAATGTTCTACCAGTCTGTGGTAGCCAGTGTCCTCTTCTCTGTGGTGGTCTGCTGGGGGAGCAGCATGAAGAGGAGGGACGCCGGGCGACTGGACAGGCTGGTGAGGAAAGCTGGTTTAGTGCTGGGAACAGAGCTGGAGACACTAACATCAGTGGCAGAGAGAAGGACCCTCAGTAAACTGCTGGCCATCATGGACAATGTTGAGCACCCTCTGCACAGCGCCATCATCAGGCAGAGGAGCTCATTCAGCGGCAGACTGCTGTCCCAGTCCTGCCACACGGACAGATTCAGGAAGTCTTTTGTCCCTCAGGCCATCAGACTGTTCAACTCTTCCCATCTCAGTAAGAAATAATCCTGTAACACATCTGAAAATGAAAGCATTATAGAAACGTGTTCACTGACTGCATATTGAAATATGTGTGGACACAACAGATCAAGACTGTGCTGAATGTTTTTAGAGTTTTGAACATGTGACGGTTGTTACTGACTGAACAAAACTGTAATTTACTGTGTACATTGACCAGTAGCCTTTGTGTGTGCTTGTTTGTGTCTGTGTGTTTGTTTGTGTCTGTGTGTGTTTATCTTATGTGTGCTTGTTTGTGTCTGTGTGCTTGTTTGTGTTTGTGTGTTTGTTTGTGTCTGTGTGTTTGTTTGTGTCTGTGTGTGTTTATCCTGTGTGTCTGTGTGTTTGTTTGTGTCTGTGTGTGTTTATCTTATGTGTGTTGGGAAAGTGTAGTGACACGGACCCACAACAAGGGGCGTAAATGAACGGACAATGAAAGAGTCGAATAGGAACACTTTACTGTTGTGAATGAGCACAACCACAATACAGAGGAATGTGAAATTTTGCAAACAGTCAATCACAAGGGTGACGTGTGGGCAGGCTCGAAGATAGAAGACGTCTGTCCTGAGAAGAACCGGAACCACACGATTTCCTCCGCCACCGAACCCGGAGAATACTGGAGCCACCAAGTCCCGAGTCCCCAGGTGGCCACCGTCTCCGAATGTCGGATCTGGTACTGCTGGCAAGAAGCAGAAACAACAAGATGTGGGTGTGTGCACACCCCGTAACAGCAATTACTCGTGCAGCTCCTGTCACACAGCACTTATCTGGTGGGGTGTAAAGCGAAGCTGTCGCCGGTTACGCCAATCTCCAGATAGTGCACTCCACAGGAAAAAACAGCTGCAAAAAATGAGTTTACTAGACACAGTTATTTATACGGCTGAGATTGTTACCTTCACAGGTCGATGATATCTCGGCAACGAGGTGGAAATGACGTCCGTGTTTTATGGAGTAGCATGATGAAGTGTTGATGGGTGACAGCTGTCATGAGATGATGAGAGACAGCTGTCACCCCCGGCTGTGTCCGTGGCGGCAGCGCCCTCTCGTGCCTGAAGTCCGCACTCCAGGCAGGGTGCCATCTGGTGGTGGTGGGCCAGCAGTACCTCCTCTTCAGGCGGCCCACACAACAGGACCCCCCCTCAACGGGCGCCTCCTGGCGCCCGACCAGGTTTATCGGGGTGTCGGCGGTAGAAATCGGCCAGGAGGGCCGGATCCAGGATGAAGCTCCTATTCACCCAGGAGCGTTCTTCAGGTCCATACCCCTCCCAGTCCACCAAATACTGAAACCCCCGGCCCATTCGACGGACGTCCAGGAGCCGGCGTACTGTCCAGGCCGGCTCCCCGTCAATGATCCGGGCAGGAGGCGGCGCCGGACCGGGAGCACAGAGGTGTGGTGAGGCTTGATTCTCGAAACATGAAAAACCGGGTGGATCCGCAGTGAAGCTGGGAGTTGGAGCTTCACTGCGGCAGGGCTGAGGATCTTGAGGATTTTGAATGGTCCGATGAACCTGTCCATCAGCTTAGGGGAGGCCACTTGGAGGGGAATGTCCTTTGTGGAAAACCACACCTCCTGCTCGGCCTGGTATGCAGGGGCCGGGGACCGCCGGCGGTCTGCATGGGCCTTAGCCCTCGTCCGGGCCTTCAACAAGGCAGAACGGGCGGTGCGCCACACCCGACAGCACCGCCAAAGGTGGGCCCGGACCGAGGGCACACCGACCTCTCCCTCCACCACGGGAAACAAAGGGGGCTGGTACCCCAGACACACCTCAAACGGGGAGAGGCCGGTGGCAGAAGACACCTGGCTGTTATGTGCATACTCGATCCAGGCCAGGTGGTCACTCCAGGCTGTCGGGTGCGCGGATGTCACACAGCGGATGGTCTGTTCCAACTCTTGGTTGGCCCGTTCTGCCTGTCCGTTCGTCTGTGGGTGGTACCCGGACAAGAGGCTCACGGTGGCCCCCAGTTCTCTGCTGAAACTCCTCCAGACCTGAGAGGAAAACTGGGGACCACGATCCGAGACTACGTGAGCTGGTATCCCATGCAGACGGACGACGTGGTGGACCAGGAGGTCCGCTGTCTCCTGGGCCATAGGGAGCTTCGGGAGGGCCACGAAGTGGGCCGCCTTGGAGAATCGGTCCACTATCGTGAGGATGGTGGTGTTGCCCTGGGACGGTGGGAGGCCTGTGACGAAATCCAGGCCAATGTGGGACCAGGGGCGATGTGGCACAGGAAGCAGTTGGAGCAGTCCTTGGGACCTCCTGTGGTCTGCCTTGCCCCTGGCACAGATGGTGCAGGCCTGGATGTACTCCCTGACGTCGGCTTCCATAGACGCCTACCAGAAGCGCAGCCGGACAACTTCCACGGTCCTTCGCACCCCTGGATGACAGGAGAGCTTGGAACCATGACAGAAGTCTAGGACCACAGCCCTGGCCTCTGGTGGGACGTACAATCTGTCCTTTGGACC
Organism: Thalassophryne amazonica; assembly: GCF_902500255.1. NCBI lineage: Eukaryota > Metazoa > Chordata > Actinopteri > Batrachoidiformes > Batrachoididae > Thalassophryne > Thalassophryne amazonica. Next base: position 789,096 of record NC_047112.1, on the reverse strand, counting down.
TGTCCCCGGGTCCGGGCTCCGTGTCAGGGCCTCCCGGACGGTCTTCTCCACGTCCCAGGTGAGGGTGGCCACGACAGTGGACTCCGGAATGATGGGCTCCGGTGGATCGGACAGCACAGTTTTGACTTCGTCTTCGTGTACCCGGGACAAGGCATCCGATCTCTGGTTCTTGGTCCCGGGGCGATAGGTGATCCGGAAGTCAAAACGTCCGAAGAACAGTGACCAGCGGGCTTGCCTGGGGTTCAGCCGCTTGGCGGTCCTGATATACTCCAGGTTCCGATGGTCAGTGAAAACCGTGAACGGCACAGACGCTCCCTCCAACAGGTGTCTCCACTCCTCAAGAGCCTCTTTCACCGCAAGGAGTTCTCGGTTGCCGACATCATAGTTCCGTTCAGCCGGGGTCAACCTGCGAGAAAAGTAGGCACATGGGTGAAGAACCTTATCGGTCTCTCCGCTCTGGGATAGCACGGCTCCTATCCCTGAGTCAGAGGCGTCCACTTCAACCACAAACTGGCGGCTAGGGTCGGGCTGCACCAGAACTGGTGCAGTAGAGAACCATTGTTTCAACTCCTTGAACGCGGCTTTGCACCGATCAGAGCAGGTGAAGGGGACTTTTGCAGAGGTCAGGGCTGTCAGGGGGCTGACTACCTGACTGCAGCCCTTAATGAACCTCCTGTAGAAATTTGCAAAGCCGAGGAACTGTTGCAGCTTCCTACGGCTTGTTGGTTGGGGCCAATCTCTCACCGCGGCAACCTTGGCCGGATCAGAGGCGACGGAGTTGGAGGAGATGATAAACCCCAGGAAGGACAAAGAAGTGTGGTGGAACTCGCACTTCTCGCCCTTCACAAACAGCCGGTTCTCCAACAACCGCTGCAGGACCTGACGTACATGCTGGACATGAGTCTCAGGGTCCGGAGAAAAAATGAGTATATCGTCCAGATATACGAAGACGAATAGGTGCAGGAAGTCCCGCAAGACATCATTAACCAAAGCTTGGAACGTCGCGGGGGCGTTAGTGAGGCCGAACGGCATGACCAGGTACTCAAAATGACCTAATGGGGTGTTAAATGCCGTCTTCCACTCGTCTCCCTTCCGGACCCGAACCAGGTGATACGCATTCCTAAGATCCAACTTTGTAAAGATTTTGGCTCCATGCAGGGGGGTGAACACGGAATCTAACAACGGCAACGGGTATTGGTTGCGAACCGTAATTTCATTCAGCCCCCTGTAATCAATGCATGGACGGAGTCTGCCATCTTTCTTGCCCACAAAAAAGAAACCTGCACCCATCGGGGAGGTGGAATTCCGGATCAGCCCGGCAGCTAATGAGTCCCGGATGTAGGTCTCCATTGATTTGCGTTCAGGACGTGAGAGATTGTACAGCCTGCTGGACGGGAACTCCGCGCCCGGACTCAAATCAATGGCACAATCGTATGGACAGTGCGGGGGATGGGTGAGTGCCAGATCCTTGCTGAAGACGTCAGCAAGATCGTGGTATTCAACCGGCACCGCCGTCAGATTGGGAGGGACTTTGATCTCCTCTTTAGCCTGTGAACCGGGAGGAACCGAGGAACCTACACACCGATGGCAGGTTTCGCTCCACTGAACCACCACCCCAGATGGCCAATCAATCTGGGGATTGTGTTTCAACATCCACGGGAAACCCAAAATCACGCGGGAGGTAGAAGGAGTCACAAAAAACTCGATCTCCTCCCGAAGATTTCCAGACACCACCAGAGTTACAGGTTGTGTCTTGTGCATGATTAAAGGGAGAAGGGTGCCATCTAGTGCCCGCACCTGCAATGGCGAAGGAAGCGCCACCAGAGGGAGCCCTACCTCCCTTGCCCATCTGCTGTCCAGCAGATTCCCTTCTGACCCTGTGTCCACCAGTGCTGGGGCTTGAAGGGTTAAATCCCCGCTCAGGATTGTAACTGGGAGTCGTGTGGCAATATGTGTCTGTCCCACGTGAATGTTATGACCCCCCCTTAGCCCAGTCTCTAAGGGCGGGTGTTGTCGTTTTGGCCGTTTGGGGCAGTTCTTCTGTATGTGCTCTTTTGAGCTGCAGAGAAAACATTAGAAACATTAGAAACAAAAAGATTAGAGCATGCCATAGGTATTAAAGGCACTGCACTGCGGTGGTTTGAATCATATTTATCTAATAGATTACAATTTGTTCATGTAAATGGGGAATCTTCTTCACAGACTAAGGTTAATTATGGAGTTCCACAAGGTTCTGTGCTAGGACCAATTTTATTCACTTTATACATGCTTCCCTTAGGCAGTATTATTAGACAGCATTGCTTAAATTTTCATTGTTACGCAGATGATACCCAGCTTTATCTATCCATGAAGCCAGAGGACACACACCAATTAGCTAAACTGCAGGATTGTCTTACAGACATAAAGACATGGATGACCTCTAATTTCCTGCTTTTAAACTCAGATAAAACTGAGGTTATTGTACTTTGCCCCACAAATCTTAGAAACATGGTGTCTAACCAGATCCTTACTCTGGATGGCATTACCCTGACCTCTAGTAATACTGTGAGAAATCTTGGAGTCATTTTTGATCAGGATATGTCATTCAAAGCGCATATTAAACAATATGTAGGACTGCTTTTTTGCATTTACGCAATATCTCTAAAATTAGAAAGGTCTTGTCTCAGAGTGATGCTGAAAAACTAATTCATGCATTTATTTTCTCTAGGCTGGACTATTGTAATTCATTATTATCAGGTTGTCCTAAAAGTTCCCTGAAAAGCCTTCAGTTAATTCAAAATGCTGCAGCTAGAGTACTAACGGGGACTAGAAGGAGAGAGCATATCTCACCCATATTGGCCTCTCTTCATTGGCTTCCTGTTAATTCTAGAATAGAATTTAAAATTCTTCTTCTTACTTATAAGGTTTTGAATAATCAGGTCCCATCTTATCTTAGGGACCTCATAGTACCATATCTGTTGTGTGGGCCGCCAGAAGAGGAGGTACTGCTGGCCCACCACCAGTGAGCGCCCTGGCTGAAGTGCGGGCTTCAGGCACGAGAGGGCGCTGCCCCACGGACACAGCCGGGGGTGACAGCTGTCACTCATTATCTCTTGACAGCTGTCACCCATCTACTCAACATCATCTCACTCCATAAAGACCAGACGTCATCTCCACCTCGTTGCCGAGATATCGTACTTCGTTGGAGGTAATATCCTCAGCCATTTGTGTTGCAACATATCTGTATATTGTGAGTGTTTGCAGGAGTACCGGTCCCTCTTTCTGTGGAGGCTGAGTGAGTGCAGGACGACACTCTTTTCCCCTGAGGAATCACTGCGGTACTCTGCAACATATTGAGTGAGAGGTGGAGGTGGCATTCCCACCGTTGTTGTTACGGGGTGTACACACACCCACACTTGACTGTCTTTGTTCTCGCCAGCAGTACCAGATCCGACAGTCGGGGACGGTGATCACCTGGGAATTCGGGACTTGGCGGCTCCAGTATTCACCAAGTTCAGTGGCGGCGGAAATCGTGTGGTTCCGGCTCTTCTCAGGACAGACGTCTTCTATCCTCGAGCCTGCCCACACGTCACCTTTGTGGATTGACTGTAATCATATTCTGAGATTGTCTGTATGTTCGTTGTGCACCTTCACAACATTAAATTGTTAATTTTTGGCTCATCTATTGACCGTTCATTTGCGCCCCCTGTTGTGGGTCCGTGTCACTACATTTTCACAACAATATCACCCCAATAGAGCGCTTCGCTCTCAGACTGCAGGCTTACTTGTAGTTCCTAGGGTTTGTAAGAGTAGAATGGGAGGCAGAGCCTTCAGCTTTCAGGCTCCTCTCCTGTGGAACCAGCTCCCAATTCGGATCAGGGAGACAGACACCCTCTCTACTTTTAAGATTAGACTTAAAACTTTCCTTTTTGCTAAAGCTTATAGTTAGGGCTGGATCAGGTGACCCTGAACCATCCCTTAGTTATGCTGCTATAGACTTAGACTGCTGGGGGGTTCCCATGATGCACTGAGTGTTTCTTTCTCTTTTTGCTCTGTATGCACCACTCTGCATTTAATCATTAGTGATTGATCTCTGCTCCCCTCCACAGCATGTCTTTTTCCTGGTTCTCTCCCTCAGCCCCAACCAGTCCCAGCAGAAGACTGCCCCTCCCTGAGCCTGGTTCTGCTGGAGGTTTCTTCCTGTTAAAAGGGAGTTTTTCCTTCCCACTGTCGCCAAGTGCTTGCTCACAGGGGGTCGTTTTGACCGTTGGGGTTTTTACGTAATTATTGTATGGCCTTGCCTTACAATATAAAGCGCCTTGGGGCAACTGTTTGTTGTGATTTGGCGCTATATAAATAAAATTGATTGATTGATTGATTGACTCCCCACGGACCAGCCTCCTCATTCTGTCATCTGTTCTCATTTTGGCCCTGTGCGTTTCCCTAGCAACGTCAGCAGGGGAGCTGTTGCCCCACAGAGCGCTGCGGCTGTGGAGCGTGGGGAGGGCGGAACCTTTTCGGACCCGGAAGGGAGAGGGACAGCGCGTGCCCGGCCACGTACTTCGTCTCACTCCCGATGGCGTTCCTCCAACCGATTGTCTAACCGTATAACTAGATTGATAAGCCCATCTAAATCCCACGGTTCTTCCTTCACCACCAGATGCTCCTTCAGGACCGACGACAGTCTGTTTATGAAGGCAGCACAGAGCGCAACGTTATTCCAGCCGGACCTCGCAGCCGCGATGCGGAAGTCGACTGCATATTCGGCTGCGCTCCGGCGCCCCTGTCTCAGTGACAGCAGCACTGTTGAAGCAGTCTCTCCTCTGTTAGGGTGATCAAACACTGTTCTGAACTCTCTCACAAACCCAGTATAAGTGGTAAGGAGCCGTGAATTTTGCTCCCAAAGCTTTGCCTCATCACGAAGCAAGTTAATTACATAAGCCACCTTGCTGGCGTCAGACGTGTACATTAAGGGACGTTGTGCAAAGATGAGCGAACACTGCATAAGAAAGGCCGCGCACATCTCCACACAACCCCCGTATGGCTCTGGGGGACTTATGTATGCTTCAGGGGATGGTGGGGGGGTTCGTTGAACGACCAGTGGAACGTTTATATCCTGCACCGGGTCGGCAGGAGGAGGAGCTGCAGCAGCGCCCTGAGCGCGCGCTTCCACCTGTGCGGTGAGAGCCTCCATCCTGCGATTAAGGATGACGTCATCAGATCCAGCCGAGCAGTAAAGGCGGTGAGGATTTGCTGCAACTCACCGATCACGCCTCCTGCAGACGCCCGTGCACACTGCTCTTCCATTGGCTGTTCAACAGATGGGTGATGCCCCTCGGGATCCATGACGTTGGCCGAGATATCCTGTTGGGAAAGTGTAGTGACACGGACCCACAACAGGGGGCGTAAATGAACGGACAATGAAAGAGTCAAATAGGAACACTTTACTGTTGTAAATGAGCACAACCACAATACAGAGGAATGTGAAATTTTGCAAACATTCAATCACAAGGGTGACGTGTGGGCAGGCTCGAGGATACAAGATGTCTGTCCTGAGAAGAACTGGAACCACATGATTTCCTCCGCCACCGAACCTGGAGAATACTGGAGCCGCCAAGTCCCGAGTCCCCAGGTGGACACCGTCTCCGAATGTCGGATCTGGTACTGCTGGCAAGAAGCAGAAACAACAAGATGTGGGTGTGTGCACACCCCGTAACAGCAATGGTGGAGATTCCACCTCCACCTCTCATCCACACTCGTGCAGCTCCTGTCACACAGCACTTATCTGGTGGGGTGTAAAGCGAAGCTGTCGCCGGTTACGCCAATCTCCAGATAGTGCACTCCACAGGAAAAAACAGCTGCAAAAAATGAGTTTACTAGACACAGTTATTTATACGGCTGAGATTGTTACCTTCACAGGTCGATGATATCTCGGCAACGAGGTGGAAATGAGGTCCGGGTTTTATGGAGTAGCATGATGAAGTGTTGATGGGTGACAGCTGTCATGAGATGATGAGTGACAGCTGTCACCCCCGGCTGTGTCCGTGGCAGCAGCGCCCTCTCGTGCCTGAAGCCCGCACTCCAGGCAGGGCGCCATCTGGTGGTGGTGGGCCAGCAGTACCTCCTCTTCAGGCGGCCCACACAACAATGTGTGTTTGTTTTTTGTTTGTGTCTGTGTGTATGTGTGTGTTTATCCTGTGTGTCTGTGTGTCAATTCAATTCAATTTATTTTCATTTATATAGCGCCAAATCACAACAGAGTTGCCTCAAGGCGCTTCACACACAAGTAAGGTCTAACCTTACTAACCCCCAGAGCAACAGTGGTAAGGAAAAACTCCCTCTGAGCTAGAAACCTCAAGCAGACCAGACTCAAAGGGGTGACCCTCTGCTTGGGCCATGATACAGACACAAATTACAAAACAATTCACAGAACAATTCACGGACGAATATACAAGAAATGCTGTTGGTGCACAGGACAGGAGGATCAACAACACGAACACAACTCCCATCTCTGGATGGAGCTGCACCTTAAACAGAGAAAAAACAGAATCAGGCATCAGAAAGACAAGAAATACTGTATAATTTGTCAGCATTAAACAACAAGAAAAACAGAAGAAATACTAAGGTGATCGCCGTCCACTAGCCCTAAACTTCACTAAAAGACCCAGATATTATGTAAAGTTGAGGCTGCAGCCCGCTCCAATTACTAATAACATGAATTAAAAGAGTAAAAAGCATAGTAACATACTATACCAGTATGCTGCCATATGAAAGGGAAAATAAGTGTGTCTTAAGTCTGGACTTGAAAGTCTCCACAGAATCTGACTGTTTTATTGATGCAGGGAGATCATTCCACAGAACAGGGACACGATAAGAGAAAGCTCTGTGACCCACAGACTTCTTATTCACCTTAGGGACACAAAGTAGTCCTGCACCCTGAGAACGTAAAGCCCGGGCCGGTATGTAGGGTTTAATTAGGTCAGCTAGGTAGGGAGGTGCCAGTCCATGAATAATTTTATAGGTTAGTAGCAGAACCTTAAAATCTGATCTCACTGGGACAGGAAGCCAGTGAAGAGACGCCAAAATGGGTGTAATGTGGTCAAACTTTCTGCTTCATGTCAAAAGTCTGGCTGCAGCATTTTGAACCAATTGAGACCCCTAATGCTAGACTGCAGTAAACCAGAAAATAGAACATTGCAGTTGTCCAATCTAGAAGAGATAAATGCATGAATCAGAGTCTCAGCATCAGCCATAGACAGGATGGGACGAATCTTTGCCATATTTCACAGGTGGAAGAAAGCAGTCCTAGTAATATTTCTAATGTGGAGGCCAAAGGACAACGAAGGATCAAAAATTACCCCAAGGTTCCTGGTTGTATCTGTGTGTATGTGTGTGTTTATCCTGTGTGTGTGTTTGTGTCTGTGTGTATGTGTCTTTCCTGCGTATGTGTCTGTCTGTTTGTGTCTGTGTGTATGTCTGCATTTTTGTTTGTGTTTGTATGTGTGTGTTTATCTTGTGTGTGTTTATCCTGTATGTGGGTGTTTATCCTGTGTGTGTTTTTTGTGTCTGTCTGTGTTTATCCTGTGTGTGCTTGTTCGTTTGATTGTGTCTGTGAGTCTCTGTGTTTATCCTGTGTCTGTGTGTATGTGTGTGTGTGTGTGTGCTTATCCTGTGTGTGCTTGTGTGTTTGATTGCGTCTGTGTGTTTATCCTGTGCCTGTGTGTGTTTATCCTGTGTGTGTGTCTGTGTGTTTGTTTGTATCTGTATGTGTCTGTGATTATCCTGTGTGTGCATGTTTATCCTGTGTGTGTTTATCCTGTGTGTGTGTCTGTGTGTTTGTTTGTATCTGTGTGTGTGTCTGTGATTATCCTGTGTGTGCATGTTTATCCTGTGTGTGTGTTTATCCTGTGTGTGTCTGTGTGTTTGTTTGTGTCTTTGTGTATGTCTGTGTTTATCCTGTGTGTGTTTATTTGTGTCTGTGTGTATGTGTTTATCCTGTGTGTGTGTCTGTGTGTTTGTGTGTCTCTGTGTATCTCTGTTTATCCTGTCTCTGTGTGTTTTTATCCTGTGTGTGTGTTTATCCTGTGTGTGAGTTTGTTTGTGTCTCTGTGTCTTTATGTCTGTGTGTGTTTGTTGGTGTCTGTGTGTTTATCATGTGTGTGTTTGTGTCTGTGTGTATGTGTGTGTTTATCCTGTTTGTGTATGTTTATCCTTTCTGTGTGTTTGTTTGTGTCTCTGTGTGTGTATCCTGTCTTGGTGTGTATGTTTATTCTGTGTGTGTTTATCCTGTTTGTGTATGTGTGTATTTCTGTGTTTATCCCGTGTCTATGTGTTTGTTTGTGTCTGTGTGTATGTCTGTGTTTATCCTGTCTATGTGTTTGTTTGTGTCTGTGTGTATGTGTTTATACTGTGTCTGGGTGTTTGTGTCTGCGTGTGTCTGTGTTTATCCTGTCTGTGTGTTTATCCTGCGTGTGTCTTTGGTTGTGTCTGTGTGTAGGATTATCCTGTGTGTCTGTTTGTCTGTGTGTTTGTTTGTGTCTTTGTGTGTTTATCCTGTTTGTCTGTGTGTGACTGTTTATCCTGTGTCTGTGTGTGTTTATCCTGTGTGTGTCTGTGTGTTTGTTTGTGTCTGTGTGTATGTGTTATCCTGCGTGTGTGTGTTTGTTTGTGTCATTGTGCATTTATCCTGTGTGTGTGTTAATCCTGCATGTGTCTGTGTGTTTGATTGTGGCTGTGTTTGTTTGTTTATCCTGTGTGTGTGTGTCTGGGTGTTGGTATCTGTGTGTGTTTATTCTGTGTGTGTGTCTGTGTGTTTGTTTGTGTCTGTATTTATCCTGTGATTGTGTTTTTTCCTGTGTGTGTCTATGTCTTTTTTGTATGTGTATATTTTTATCCTGTTTGTGTGTCTGTGTTTGTTTGTTTATCTTCTGTGTGTGTGTTTATCCTGTGTGTGTTTGTTTGTTTATCTTGTGTGTGTGTGTATTTATCCTGCATGCGCTTTTGTCTGTGTGTTTGTTGTCTCTGTGTTTGTCTGTGTTTATACAGTGTCTGTTTGTGTTTATCCTGTGATTGTGTGTGTCTGTGTGTATGTGTGTGTTTATCCTCCGTGTGTGTCTATGTGTTTGTTTGTGTCTGTGTATGTTGAGCCTGTTTTTTTTATCCTGTCTGTGTGTTTATGCTGTGTCTGTGTGTGTTTATTCTGTGTGTGTTTATGCTGTGTTTGTGTGTGTTTATCCTGCGTGTTTGTCTGTGCATTTGTTTGTGTCTGTGTATGTTGATCCTATGTCTGTGTCTTTATCCTGACTGTGTTTATACGGTGTCTGTGTGTGTTTATCCTGTGTGTGTGTTTATCTTGTGTGAGTATGTTTATCCTGTGTGTGTGTTTATTTGTGTGTGTGTTTAAGAGGCTTGCCTCTACTGGTGGTTGGCTCTCACTGCGGTATTGTATCACTTCCTGTTCCGGAGCACAGCGGTGTTTTGCTGTATCTGTTAGCTGTTTAATCTGCGTAGTTAGATTGATCTAGTTAACTAGATAACGATTTGTTTCACAGTGTAATCTTCACGTGCCTTAACTAAAGCACTCCCTCTGCTGAATCACCTCTAAATTATTTACACATTATTCACTTTGTGTGTTTTTAGGAAACCGCTAGCTTAGCACAGCTACTAGGTTTTAGCCGGTTTAGCATGGCGGCTTCTCCTGTCTGTCTCGCACTTTTCTGCTCTGGGTGTGAAATGTTTAGTTATTCCTCGGCCTCCTTTAGCAGTAATGGTACTTGTAATAAGTGTAGCTTATTCGTAGCTTTGGAGGCCAGGCTGGGCGAATTGGAGACTCAGCTCCGCACCGTGGAAAATTCTACAGCTAGCCAGGCCCCTGTAGTCGGTGCGGACCAAGGTAGCTTAGCCGCCGTTAGCTGTCCCCCAGCAGATCCCGAGCAGCCGGGAAAGCAGGCCGGCTGGGTGACTGTGAGGAAGAAGCGTAGTCCTAAACAGAAGCCCCCTGTACAACACCAACCCGTTCACATCTCTAACCGTTTTTCCCCACAGGCGACATTGAAGGAAATTTGAAACTGCTGGCTAAGGCTAAGCATAAATTTGGTAAGATTGTAATTCACGTCGGCAGTAATGACACCCGGTTACGGCAATCGGAGGTCACTAAAATTAACATTGAATCGGTGTGTAACTTTGCAAAAACAATGTCGGACTCTGGGCCCCTCCCCAATCAGACCGGGAGTGACATGTTTAGCCGCATGTTCTCCTTGAATTGCTGGCTGTCTGAGTGGTGTCCAAAAAATGAGGTGGGCTTCATAGATAATTGGCAAAGCTTCTGGGGAAAACCTGGTCTTGTTAGGAGACACGGCATCCATCCCACTTTGGATGGAGCAGCTCTCATTTCTAGAAATCTGGCCAATTTTCTTAAATCCTCCAAACCGTGACTATCCAGGGTTGGGACCAGGAAGCAGAGTTGTAGTCTTACACACCTCTCTGCAGCTTCTCTCCCCCTGCCATCCCCTCATTACCCCATCCCCGTAGAGACGGTGCCTGCTCCCAGACCACCAATAACCAGTAAAAATCTATTTAAGCATAAAAATTCAAAAAGAAAAAATAATATAGCACCTTCAATTGCACCACAGACTAAAACAGTTAAATGTGGTCTATTAAACATTAGGTCTCTCTCTTCTAAGTCCCTGTTAGTAAATGATATAATAATTGATCAACATATTGATTTATTCTGCCTTACAGAAACCTGGTTACAGCAGGATGAATGTTAGTTTAAATGAGTCAACACCCCTGAGTCACACTAACTGTCAAAATGCTTGTAGCACGGGCCGAGGGGGAGGATTAGCAGCAATCTTCCACTCCAGCTTATTAATTAATCCAAAACCCAGACAGAGCTTTAATTCATTTGAAAGCTTGACTCTTAGTCTTGTCCATCCAAATTGGAAGTCCCAAAAACCAGTTTTATTTGTTATTATCTATCGCCCACCTGGTCGTTACTGAGAGTTTCTCTGTGAATTTTCAGACCTTTTGTCTGACTTAGTGCTTAGCTCAGATAAGATAATTATAGTGGGCGATTTTAACATCCACACAGATGCTGAGAATGACAGCCTCAACACTGCATTTAATCTATTATTAGACTCAATTGGCTTTGCTTAAAAAGTAAATGAGTCCACCCACCACTTTAATCATATCTTAGATCTTGTTCTGATGTATGGTATGGAAATTGAAGACTTAACAGTATTCCCTGAAAACTCCCTTCTGTCTGATCATTTCTTAATAACATTTACATTTACTCTGATGGACTACCCAGCAGTGGGGAATAATTCTCATTACACTAGAAGTCCTTCAGAAAGCGCTGTAACTAGGTTTAAGGATATGATTCCTTCTTTGTTATGTTCTCCAATGCCATATACCAACACAGTGCAGAGTAGCTACCTAACCTCTGTGAGTGAGATAGATTATCTTGTCAATAGTTTTACATCCTCATTGAACACAACTTTGGATGCTGTAGCTCCTCTGAAAAAGAGAGCCTTAAATCAGAAGTGCCTGACTCCGTGGTATAACTCACAAACTCACAGCTTAAAGCAGATAACCCGTAAGTTGGAGAGGAAATGGCATCTCACTAATTTAGAAGATCTTCATTTAGCCTGGAAAAAGAGTCTGTTGCTCTATCAAAAAGCCCTCCGTAAAGCTAGGACATCTTACTATTCATCACTAATTGAAGAAAATAAGAACAACCCCAGGTTTCTTTTCAGCACTGTAGCCAGGCTGACAAAGAGTCAGAGCTCTATTGAGCCGAGTATTCCTTTAACTTTAACTAGTAATGACTTCATGACTTTCTTTGCTAATAAAATTTTGACTATTAGAAAAAAAATTACTCATAACCATCCCAAAGACGTATCGTTATCTTTGGCTGTTTTCAGTAATGCGGGTATTTGGTTAGACTCTTTCTCTCCGATTGTTCTGTCTGAGTTATTTTCATTAGTCACTTCCTCCAAACCATCAACATGTTTATTAGACCCCATTCCTGCCAGGCTGCTCAAGGAAGCCCTACCATTAATTAATGCTTCAATCTTAAATATGATCAATCTATCTTTATTAGTTGGCTATGTACCACAGGCTTTTAAGGTGGGAGAACTTAAACCAATACTTAAAAAGCCATCACTTGACCCAGCTATCTTAGCTAATTATAGGCCAATCTCCAACCTTCCTTTTCTCTCAAAAATTCTTGAAAGGGTAGTTGTAAAACAGCTAACTGATCATCTGCAGAGGAATGGTCTATTTGAAGAGTTTCAGTCAGGTTTTAGAATTCATCATAGTACAGAAACAGCATTAGTGAAGGTTACAAATGATCTTCTTATGGCCTCAGACAGTGGACTCATCTCTGTGCTTGTCCTGTTAGACCTCAGTGCAGTTTTTGATACTGTTGACCATAAAATGTTATTACAAAGATTAGAGCAGTACATTCTGAGTGCCGGACCCAAGCCCGGATAAATGAGGAGGGTTGTGTCAGGAAGGGCATCTGGCGTAAAACAAGCCAACCCAACTATGCAGACTCAGAATCGAATTCCCATGCCGGATCGGTCACGGCCCGGGTTAACAACGTCCGCCACCGGTGCTATTGCCCAACAGGGTGCCGGTGGAAATTGGGCTACTGCTGGGCGAAGACGACGAAGAAGAGGAGGAAAACGTTGCCACAAACAGTGGGAGAAGAAGAAAACTAGAAGGGTGGAAATGAGAGTGGGGACTTTGAATGTTGGTAGTATGACTGGTAAAGGGAGAGAGCTGGCTGATATGATGGAGAGGAGAAAGGTAGACATATTGTGTGTGCAAGAGACCAAGTGGAAGGGAAGTAAGAGCAGGAGCATCGGCGGTGGGTACAAGTTGTTGTACCATGGTGAGGACAGGAAGAGAAATGGTGTTGGGGTCATTTTAAAGGAAGAGTATGTTAAAAGTGTGTTGGAGGTTAAGCGAGTGTCTGACAGGGTGATGAGTGTGAAGTTGGAAATTGAAGGGGTGATGATGAATATCATCAGTGCATATGCCCCACAGGTAGGTTGTGAGATCAAGGAGAAAGAAGATTTCTGGAGTGTGTTAGATGAGGTGGTGGAGAGTGTGCCCAAGCATGAAAGAGTGGTGATAGGAGCAGACTTCAATGGGCATGTTGGTGAAGGGAACAGAGGTGATGAGGAAGTAATGGGTAGATATGGTATCAAGGATAGGAATGGGGAAGGACAGATGGTAGTTGATTTTGCAAAAAGGATGGAAATGGCTGTGGTGAATACCTACTTTAAGAAAAGGGAGGAGCACAGGGTAACATATAAGAGTGGAGGAAGGTGCACACAGGTGGACTACATTCTTTATAGGAGATGCAAGCTAAAAGAAATCACAGACTGTAAGGTGGTAGCAGGAGAGAGTGTCACTAGACAGCATAGGATGGTTGTTTGTAGGATGACTTTAGAGGTAAAGAAGAAGAAGAGAGTGAGAGCTCAACAAAGGATCAGATGGTGGAAGCTGAAGGAGGAAGACTGTTGTGTGAAATTTAGCGAGCAAGGTTCAAGGTTCAAGGTTACTTTATTTGTACCAAAAGGTAAATTTGTTTTGGCAGTGAGTCACACCATTCATAACAATCACATAACACATAAAAACCGATAAAAACATCCTAAATATAATTAAAAATATAAAAATACAATAAAAATATAAAAATACAATATAAAAAATATAAGAATACAATACCAATAAAGCAGTGCAAGTACAGGCCAATAGCATGGCGCCAGAACAAAAGTCACAGAGCGTGTGCTATCTCAAAGCAAAAAAGCGGATAAATTAATTAAATATACAATCAAGGTCGTCTGTTAAGTACACTAATAGCAGCAGGAATAAAAGTGCTCTTATAGCGCTTAGTTCTACAAAAAGGAACTTTATACCTCCGTCCTGAAGGGAGCAGTTCAAACTGATCAAAAAGAGGATGTGAGGCGTCCTTTAGAACTGCCTCAACCGATCTCTGGACCTGCCTCATGTACAGAGAGGCTGGATACAGCTGAGACTCTCCTCCAATGATTTTGCTCGCCCATTTTACAATCTGATTCAGACTGTTTTTATTTTTAACTGACAAATTTCCAAACCATGACACCAAACAAAAAGATAAAACAGATTCGATATAACAACGATAAAACATAGTTAACAAAGATTTGTCAATGTGAAAGGATGCCAGTTTTCTAAGACAGAACAAGTGCTGGTGACCTTTTTTACACACCACTTCACAATTGGACTCAAAAGTGAGTTTGTCATCAATAACAGTACCCAGATATTTATAGGTGCTCACAATTTCTACGGCCTGACCTTTTAGGAGAGTTACTCCATGTTTGTGGGAGCCCTTCCTAAAGTCAATGACCATGTCTTTAGTCTTCAATACATTCATCTGTAGAAAAGACTTCTCGCACCAATCCAAGAAATCATCAACCACAGGACTGTGGCCAACCTCATTGTCCTGAAGCAAACTGACAATAACAGTGTCATCTGCATACTTAAGAATAGTCCTCCCCTCCCTCCAACTTCTGCAGAGATCAGTGTACAAAATATACAAAAGTGGAGAGATAGCACTACCTTGTGGTGTCCCAATGGAGGACTGGGTCTGATCAGACAAGACCCCATTCACTCTCACTTTTTGTGTCCTGTTAGTGAGGAAGCTCAGAATCCAGCCCACAAGATTACAACTTAGATTAAAATGATCTAAAAGTCTTGAGGCTAAAATGTGCGGCTGAATTGTGTTAAAAGCAGACGAAAAGTCAACAAATAAAAGTCTGACATGCGCACCTTTCCCTTCAAGGTGACTAAAAAGCAAATTCATTAAAGTGACTGTGGCATCCTCAACCCCTCTATTTGGCCTATAGGCAAATTGCATAGGGTCCAATTTGGCACCAACTTGATTAATAATTTCTGTTCTCAGCAGTTTCTCAAAGGTTTTCATGACAATGGACGTCAAAGCTATAGGCCTAAAGTCATTTAGGCCTATAGAATTTTGGCTCTCTGTTGGGACTGTTTACACAGAGACTGCTACCTGCTGCTTTGGACTTGAACTAACAGTCTTTTTCAAGACTTTTTTACTTTTTTACCTTTTTATTTTTTTTTTACTTTTTTACTGTGCTCCAACGCCTAAGGAAGACCTCTAACTTTTATCAGCTAACTTTCATTAGCGTTGGCAAGCTAACTAGCTTGCTAACGCTTTCGTTTTTTATTTTTTTTATTTTAGCACCGTTGTTGTGCGTTCCCTGTGCTGCTTCATGGCCTGTTTGGTGCCTTGATTGGGGCACTCCTTCTGCTGAATCACCTCTGGATTATTTGCACATTATTCACTTTGTGTGTTTTTAGGAATCCGCTAGCTTAGTGCAGCTACTAGCTCTTAGCCGGTTTAGCATGGCGGCTTCTCCTGTCTCTCCCGTACTTTTCTGCTCTGGGTGTGAAATGTTTAGTTATTCCTCGGCCTCCTTTAGCAGTAACGGTACTTGTAATAAGTGCAGCTTATTCGTAGCTTTGGAGGCCAGGCTGGGCGAATTGGAGGCTCGGCTCCGCACCGTGGAAAATTCTACAGCTAGCCAGGCCCCTGTAGTCGGTGCGGACCAAGGTAGCTTAGCCGCCGTTGGTTCCCCCCTGGCAGATCCCGGGCAGTCGGGAGGGCAGGCTGACTGGGTGACTGTGAGGAGGAAGCGTAGCCCTAAACAGAAGCCCCGTGTACACCGTCAACCCGTTCACATCTCTAACCGTTTTTCCCCACTCGACGATACACTCGCCGTGGATCAAACTCTGGTTATTGGCGACTCTGTTTTGAGAAATGTGAAGTTAGCGACACCAGCAACCATTGTCAATTGTCTTCCGGGGGCCAGAGCAGGCGACATCGAAGGACATTGGAAATTGCTGGCTAAGGCTAAGCGTAAATTTGGTAAGATTGTAATTCACGTCGGCAGTAATGACACTCGGTTACGCCAATCGGAGGTCACTAAAATTAACATTAAATCGGCGTGTAACTTTGCAAAAACAATGTCGGACTCTGTTGTTTTCTCTGGGCCCCTCCCCAATCAGACCGGGAGTGACATGTTTAGCCGCATGTTCTCCTTGAACTGCTGGCTGTCTGAGTGGTGTACAAAAAATGAGGTGGGCTTCATTGATAATTGGCAAAGCTTCTGGGGAAAACCTGGTCTTGTTGGGAGAGACGGCGTCCGTCTCACTTTGGAGGGACCAGCTCTCATTTCTAGAAATCTGGCCAATTTTTTTGGATCCTCCAAACTGTGACTGTCTAGCGTTGGGACCAGGAGGCAGAGCTGTGGTCTTATACACCTCTCATTTTTTAATAACATTTACATTTACCCTGTTGGACTACCCTGCAGTGGGGAATAAGTTTCATTACACTAGAAGTCTTTCAGAAAGCGCTGTAACTAGGTTTAAGGATATGATTCCTTCTTTATGTTCTCTAATGTCATATACCAACACAGAGCAGAGTAGCTACCTAAACTCTGTAAGTGAGATAGAGTATCTCGTCAGTAGTTTTACATCCTCATTGAAGACAACTTTGGATGCTGTAGCTCCTCTGAAAAAGAGAGCTTTAAATCAGAAGTGTCTGACTCCGTGGTATAACTCACAAACTCGTACCTTAAAGCAGATAACCCGTAAGTTGGAGAGGAAATGGCGTCTCACTAATTTAGAAGATCTTCACTTAGCCTGGAAAAAGAGTTTGTTGCTCTATAAAAAAGCCCTCCGTAAAGCTAGGACATCTTTCTACTCATCACTAATTGAAGAAAATAAGAACAACCCCAGGTTTCTTTTCAGCACTGTAGCCAGGCTGACAAAGAGTCAGAGCTCTATTGAGCTGAGTATTCCATTAACTTTAACTAGTAATGACTTCATGACTTTCTTTGCTAACAAAATTTTGACTATTAGAGAAAAAATTACTCATAACCATCCCAAAGACGTATCGTTATCTTTGGCTGCTTTCAGTGATGCCGGTATTTGGTTAGACTCTTTCTCTCCGATTGTTCTGTCTGAGTTATTTTCATTAGTTACTTCATCCAAACCATCAACATGTTTATTAGACCCCATTCCTGCCAGGCTGCTCAAGGAAGTCCTACCATTATTTAATGCTTCAATCTTAAATATGATCAATCTATCTTTGTTAGTTGGTTATGTACCACAGGCCTTTAAGGTGGCAGTAATTAAACCATTACTTAAAAAGCCATCACTTGACCCAGCTATCTTAGCTAATTATAGGCCAATCTCCAACCTTCCTTTTCTCTCAAAGATTCTTGAGAGGGTAGTTGTAAAACAGCTAACTGATCACCTGCAGAGGAATGGTCTATTTGAAGAGTTTCAGTCAGGTTTTAGAATTCATCATAGTACAGAAACAGCATTAGTGAAGGTTACAAATGATCTTCTTATGGCTTCGGACAGTGGACTTATCTCTGTGCTTGTTCTGTTGGACCTCAGTGCTGCTTTTGATAGTTGACCATAAAATTTTATTACAGAGATTAGAGCATGTCATAGGTATTAAGGGCACTGCGCTGCGGTGGTTTGAATCATATTTGTCTAATAGATTACAGTTTGTTCATGTAAATGGGGAATCTTCTTCACAGACTGAAGTTAATTATGGAGTTCCACAAGGTTCTGTGCTAGGACCAATTTTGTTCACTTTGTACATGCTTCCCTTGGGCAGTATTATTAGACGGTATTGCTTAAATTTTCATTGTTACGCAGATGATACCCAGCTTTATCTATCCATGAAGCCAGAGGATACACACCAATTAGCTAAACTGCAGGATTGTCTTACAGACATAAAGACACGGATGACCTCTAATTTCCTGCTTTTAAACTCAGATAAAACTGAAGTTATTGTACTTGGCCCCACAAATCTTAGAAGCATGGTGTCTAACCAGATCGTTACTCTGGATGGCATTTCCCTGATCTCTAGTAATACTGTGAGAAATCTTGGAGTCATTTTTGATCAGGATATGTCATTCAAAGCGCATATTAAACAAATATGTAGGACTGCCTTTTTGCATTTACGCAATATCTCTAAAATCAGAAAGGTCTTGTCTCAGAGTGATGCTGAAAAACTAATTCATGCATTTATTTCCTCTAGGCTGGACTATTGTAATTCATTATTATCAGGTTGTCCTAAAAGTTCCCTAAAAAGCCTTCAGTTGGTTCAGAATGCTGCAGCTAGAGTACTGACGGGGACTAGCAGGAGAGAGCATATCTCACCCGTGTTGGCCTCTCTTCATTGGCTTCCTGTTAATTCTAGAATAGAATTTAAAATTCTTCTTCTTACTTATAAGGTTTTGAATAATCAGGTCCCATCTTATCTTAGGGACCTCGTAGTACCATATTACCCCATTAGAGCGCTTCGCTCTCAGACTGCGGGCTTACTTGTGGTTCCTAGGGTTTGTAAGAGTAGAATGGGAGGCAGAGCCTTCAGCTTTCAGGCTCCTCTCCTGTGGAACCAGCTCCCAATTCAGATCAGGGAGACAGATACCCTCTCTACTTTTAAGATTAGGCTTAAAACTTTCCTTTTCGCTAAGGCTTATAGTTAGGGCTGGATCGGGTGACCCTGGACCATCCCTTGGTTATGTTGCTTTAGACGTAGACTGTGGGGGGGTTCCCATGATGCACTGTTTCTTTCTCTTTTTGCTCCGTATGCATCACTCTGCATTTAATCATTAGTGATTGATCTCTGCTCCCCTCCACAGCATGTCTTTTTCCTGGTTCTCTCCCTCAGCCCCAACCAGTCTCAGCAGAAGACTGCCCCTCCCTGAGCCTGGTTCTGCTGGAGGTTTCTTCCTGTTAAAAGGGAGTTTTTCCTTCCCACTGTGGCCAAGTGCTTGCTCATAGGGGGTCGTTTTGACCGTTGGGGTTTTTCATAATTATTGTATGGCCTTGCCTTACAATGTGGAGCGCCTTGGGGCAACTGTTTGTTGTGATTTGGCGCTATATAAGAAAAAAGTTAATTGAGTTGATTGATTTAGAACCTTTGCAGTACAATTTTTGGTGGCAGGGACAACAACAGCGTCTTTCCACACATTTGGCACAGTTTGCATTTCCAGAGACATATTGAAAATAAATTGGAAAATAGGACTCAGCTCTTTAGCACAGTTTTTTAAGAGGCGACTGCAAACATTATCAGGGCCCTGACATTTTGATTTGAGGGCACAAATAGATTTTTCTACCTCTTTTTGAGAAATAAAAAAGTGCTGACTGTCTTTCACTTTATGCTTTATTTCCTTAATCTCTGAACTGTGATCTGAGATATCAAACCTTGTGTAAAAAGTATTCAGAGCATTAGCAAATTCAACATCTGTCTGATAGTTCTTCAACAAGGTGATGGATCTGGACTGGAGCAGGTGAGAGAAGCACTAGTTGGAGAGGAAGCAATTTTGAACAACTGGAAAAGTAATGCAGATGTGGTGAGGGAGACAGCTAGGGCAGTACTGGGTATGACATCTGGACAGTGGAAGGAAGACAAGGAGACTTGGTGGTGGAATGAAGAGGTCCAGGAAAGCATAAGGAGAAAGAGGTTAGTGAAAAAGTTTTGGGATAGTCGGAGAGATGAAGAAAGTAGACAGGAGTACAAGGAGATGCGGCGTAAGACGAGAAGAGAAGTGGCAAAAGCAAAGGAAAAGGCATATTGCGAGCTGTACAAGAAGTTGAATAGTAAGGAAGGAGAAAAGGACTTGTACCGATTGGCCAGACAAAGGGACAGAGCTGGAAAGGATGTGCAGCAGGTTAGGGTGGTAAAAGATGCACATGGTAATGTGCTGACAAGTGAGGAGTGTGTGCTGAGAAGGTGGAGGGAATATTTTGAAGAGTTGATGAATAAAGAAAATGAGCAAGAGAAAAGGCTGGATGATGTGGTGAGAGTAAATCAGGAAGTAAAAGAGATTAGCAAGGAAGAAGTGAGGGCTGCTATGAAG
The DNA here is from genome assembly GCF_902500255.1 of Thalassophryne amazonica. Taxonomy (NCBI): domain Eukaryota; kingdom Metazoa; phylum Chordata; class Actinopteri; order Batrachoidiformes; family Batrachoididae; genus Thalassophryne; species Thalassophryne amazonica. Next base: position 769,162 of record NC_047112.1, on the reverse strand, counting down.
AGGATGAAGAGTGGAAAGGCAGTTGGTCCAGATGACATTCCAATGGAGGCATGGAAATGTCTAGGAGAGAGTTTCTAACCAGATTGTTTAATAAAATCTTGGAAAGTGAGAGGATGCCTGAGGAGTGGAGACGAAGTGTGCTGGTTCCTATTTTCAAGAACAAGGGTGATGTGCAGAGCTGCAGTAACTACAGAGGCATAAAGCTGATCAGCCACAGCATGAAGTTATGGGAAAGAGTAGTAGAAGCTAGGCTTAGAAAACAGGTGAAGATCTCTGAGCAGCAATATGGTTTCATGCCGAGAAAGAGCACTACAGATGCAATGTTTGCTCTGAGAATACTGTTGGAAAAGTACAGAGAAGGAC